>NC_056744.1:1827602753-1827730253 GCF_019279795.1 Protopterus annectens
CCTGACAGTGTGGTGCCAGATGGGTGTGCCAGGATTCAGCTTTGATAGTATGGTGTGATTCTAGATAGGTATTCCAGGACTCAGCTCTGCCACATGGTGTGGTACTAGATGGGTACTTCAGGAACCGTCTCTGAGATTATGGTGTGGTTCTAAATGAGTATTCCAGGATACAGCACTGACAGTATCATGTGATACTACACAGGTATTACAGGACTCAGCTCTGACAGTGTCACATGGTATGAGATGAGTATCCCAGGACCAGTTCTGACAGCATGATGTGGTACTAGATGGGTATTCCAGGACCCAGCTCTGACACATGGTGTGGTTCTAGATGGGTGTTTCAAGACCCAGCTCTGACAGCATCACATGGTACTACATGGGTATTCCAGGACACATCTCTGACAGTATTGCTTGATACCAGATGGATATTCCTGGACCCAGCTCTGACATGTGATGTGGTTCTTCATGGGTATTCCAGGACCCAGCTCTGACAGTATGGTGTGGTACTTGATGAGAATTCCAGGACCCAGCTCTGATAGTATGGTTATGGTACTAGATCCATATTCCAGGACCCAGCTTGTACAGATTGGTGTGGTACTAGATGGGTATTCCAGAAGCCAACTCAGACAGCATGGTGTCAGGTGTGTTGTTAAGCTAAGATCAGTCTCCTTAATTTGCTGCATATCAGTTTTTCACAAGTACTTTATTTCAGAAAAGCTAATCTTACAATGCAGCGGTTCTGTTCCCATGTCTCGCTAGTTTTCTGCTCCTTTTTGCAAAAAGAAAATATTCTTTGTTTTCAAAGAATTAACTATGCCAATCATACCTCTTAGAATAAGAAATCTGGACAAAGCCGTAAATAAAAGTGAGACAAAGGCCTAAAAATAGGGATCATTTTTAAAATATTTCTCTTATAAACTTAAAAATTTGATAGAATAACCAGGTTTTGCATTAGCATAAATATTCTGAAGGGTATGAACTCTGAAACTCAAATGTCTGTCATTATTTTCTAACATCAGTCTTTAATGATTTGTCACTAATTTGCCAGAAAACCGCAATTTTATGAAAAACAGACCAAAAATATGAGGCAAAAATCTATACAGTATGATACCAATCCCAAACTGTTGAGTCACATGCATATTATTTATAATATTCTATTGGTTTTAGCTAGTCCTGGACTGTGGTTTAATCAACAATTCCCCAATTCTTCTTTGATTAAATTATAGAACCCCCCCCACACACACACACACATATGCCTTAAACTTGTGTAGTTTGAGACTGTATAACAAATTCCCAGATTCCACAATCTACAGTGTATTTTAATTTCATTGTCTGCCAAATAAAGTGCATAAAGTTGTCATTAGACTGCAGATGGGAAATTTATATTTTTTCTGTATATTTTGCCCTCCCTGTCCACCAACAATCAGCCCTCCTGTAACCGCCCTTCATCCCAGTCATTCCTTAATCCACTGGAATGTCCTCAACATGGGGACTAGAGATGACCACTGAGGGACAAACATTCAAGAAGCCACTGGGGCTTCGTGCCTTTATCCACATCCAGAAATGTCAACTATGAAGGCATTTCTATATGCCCTAACCCATCCCCCTGCTGTAGATACTTTACTTATTTTATTTATTTATTTATGTATTTATTTATTTATTTATCCTTTGTTGACTGGGTTAGTTCCCACTAGGGTACTGGTCTGTTTTCAGGGGAGACCCAAAGTGGTATTAATACTACTATGGGAAGATTGCCCAGGGATCAGGGAACTTCCCCTACTCTTTGTGTACAGGGATGCAGTTCATTGTTACACTTCCTGTCTTCCAGTCTGGGCGTGGAGGTGGCTTGGAGAAGCAGGAAGTCCAAAATCAAGCGTGGAGGAGGAAGGAGAGGTTTTCAGGTTTTTGATGTGAATAAAGCTGTTAATTGAACAACTAAAAAGCCAAATGTGGCAGATACTGAAACTGAAGTTATGCAGAGTGAGGAGAATGAAGAAGGGAGAATAGAAAGTAGAGGAGAGTTGAGTAAAATGCAAAAAGAAGGCGTCAAAGTAGATATGCTGGATTCAGAGGAGTTATTTCAGTGAAATTTGTTGCAATAGATTCTGCAACACCTGACTGTGTTGATACAACCCTCCAGTTGTGCATTGCAGGATGTTTATCTGAAAGAATTAATTAAACAGAGTGAAATGGATAGCAAAAAGGCATTGTCATTGGGAGAATTAGTGGACAGAATTCAAGAAGAAGTTCAGGAAATAAGGAAGGAAGGACGAAAAGAAATCATATGCACAAACAGTAAGACAAGGTGAAAGAAGAGAAGAAATGAAAACAGAAGTAAGAAGAAAGAATTGGGTGAGGATAAGTAGCAAAATGGAAAAGGAACTGGACAGCTATGAAATATGGGACAGCATCATTTCATCACTGGACATTGAACCCAAAGAAGGAACATCATTTACTTGTATTAATAAAGATAATTTTTGTGACATTTTTTCGAGGAGACACAGTATATGAAAAAATTATTGGAACAATATGAAAAGAGAAAGAATAGAAACCCTTGGAACTTGTAGAGAAGCCAAAAAAGCAGTAGTTATGCAATTTCAAACTGAAGTTGAAAGAGACAATTTAAAAGATAATTTAAAAAGTGTGTGTAGAGATGTAATGGACATTCCAAAGATCTATGGTAATAGAGGTTTATGGACTATGGGATGAGAATGTGGTGTTATATGGAAAATACAAAATGACAAAATAATGCATTTGCCAAGTATAATTAATGTGGAGGGGAATAAGGGGTGGGTTAGATGTTGGGGACAACCAAAGTCATGTATTCTGTGTGGTAAAAATAATAATTTAATTAACAATTGTGACAAAAAGAAACATATCATTTGTGGTAAAGTTGGTCATAAAGCAAAAATGTGAGCAAAAATGTATAGCGTGTGAAAAAGTAGGACATTCATGGATGGACTGTAATGCTACAGAGAATTATACACAGAAAACAAAGCAGACCAAGACAGGGAGAATGTTTTTATAGATAATACAGAAGAAACACAAAAAGAAAAAAAATGAATGAGGAAGATGTAAGAATGGAAGTAAAAGAATGTATGAGGGAAACAAAAGGAAAAGAAGGAGAGATAGAGGAAGACGTGAATAATTCAAGTGATGAAGGAGAAGATAAACAGATAAGAGTTAAAAGAAATTCTATTGGGAAAAGAGTGAATGATAGAAAACATATACAGGTATAAGAGGAAAGAAAAAGGGAAAAAGATAAAAGCAACAGAAACATTTACACAGGGTTAGAATCCTAGCCATTAATGTGAATAACATAAAGGATTTTCAACAAAGGCTAAGAGCATTGAAATGGTGTAGAATGTTAGATATGGATATTGTAGTACTAATACACATAAAAATAACAGATGAAGAAGAGCAAATACAGGGTAATGGGTTTTGGGAAGGCATGGTTATATGGAACCTAGGAGATGAAAAATGCTGAGGCATAGCGATTTATGTAAAGAACACATAACAATTTAGGATTACACAACAGTAGTATTAGGAAGAATAGTGATATTAGATATAAGATGGAAGAACCAAATATCCAGAGTGAATACACTACACTTTACAAAAACCAAGAGAGATTGTGTTTAGGAAAATACTTGATTATGTGAGTGTAAATATGCAAGTGATAGTAGTGGGAGACTTCAATTGTGATTTAAGACATAGCCAAAAAGACAGGGTGAATGTAAAAGTTATTTCAGATATGATCAAAAGCTGTAAAATGTACTTATGGAAAAACAAGCATTGGACATACAAAAAGGAGTAATTTGAGAACTGAAATTGATTACTTCATAGTATCACAGAGTTTACGGATATTATATTAAGGAGTTAAAATTATGGGTTTTTCAGACCATGTAGCAATCTGGATAGAGATTCAAGAAAGAATGGGCTATATAAAATAGGTAGAGGGGTAAAAGAATTAATGAATCACAGTTAAATGAGTATTTAAAGGAAATAATACATCAACTATGGTTAGATCATATAAATATGAGAGGATTTTATAAAGATTGGATAAGTTGGTGAATACGTTTAAAAGAAAAATATAGAAAGAAGTGCTGGAATGGCAAAGGACAAAAAGAATACAATATAGTTGCAAATATAATGAAGTCAGTAACCAAGTCTTTAAAAACATAATAGACAATAAAGAAGAGTTACTAGAAAAAAAGAGAAAATGTTATATGAAATGAGCCAAGAGAACATTTTAAAAAGTTATTCAAAGATATTTTTACAAGGAAGAAAAGAGGAAGTTGCAGCATGTCTAAGTAAAATGGTTAAATAAAAAAATAAGAATAATAAGAGAGTTAAGGAATGAGGGAGGACTTATAGTGAATACACAAAGAAATAATGCAGACAGAAAAAAGACATACTTTGAAAACATTTTCCAGATGTGACACTATAAGAAAAAATAGGAGGAACTTAAAGAAAATAACTGAAGTGGACAATAAGAGAATGGATGAAAAGATTACAATGATAGAATTTACAAATGTGTTAAAAACAGTAAATGTAGAAGCAGCTCCAGGTTTAGATGGACCTGAATATCTAATGTATAAGGACATGCAAGAGTGGCAAAAAGAATATTTTAGAGGCGTTGAACGAATGGTTTGAGAAAGGGGTAAATGGTGAAAAAATATGGATGGATGCAATCAATTTAGTATGGAAAAAGGGAGAAAGAACAGACATAAAAACCTGGAGACCACTAGTATTAAACAAGATTGATTATAAGATTTTTATGAAAATAGTAGAAAAAAGAACAGTAAGTAAGGCTAATAAGTTACTGACTAAAACATTTTTTGGAATAAAAGAAAAAGGAAGTTGTAAACTTTTAATGATAATAAGAGAATTGGAAATATTAGTAGGAGATGTATGTAAAGCTTTGATTGAGCATGAAGTATTGTGGGAAATTTTGAAAGAATATAATATAAGTAATACAATAATCAATATTTTGAAGTCAGTATATAATAAAAATAAGAAAAAACTAGTGGTTAATGGTTGGTTAACTGAGACAATAAAAATAAAAAGTGGTATTAAGCAAGGATGTCCAGCAAATAGTATTCTATTTGCATTAACTATGAATGCAATAGTTGCCAAGATAAATCTGGCATTGGAGGAAGTTAAATATTGTACACCAAATGGAATTCAGATTCCAGTAATGCTGCTATGCAGATGATCTAGTATTAGTTTCAAAAAATAAAGAATGGATGAGTATAGCTAATAAGATATTTGACAGAAAACTAAAGGTGTTAGGTTTAAGTATTAATGAGAAAAGGAGTAAAAGGCAGGCGGGGTCTGTTTAATGAAGAAGAAATAGAAATTCTGGGAATAAGATTTGGTTTTGAGCAACAGAGAGTAACATAATGGAAGGATATGATATATAATACTTAAATAAGAAATACTTGTATATTCTTTAAAGCATTTAAACTTATGTATAGGAAAAAAGCATGTTTAATTAATTCAGAAATATTAGGTAAGATGGCATATCTAGTAAGTGTATTTATGATACCACTAGAAGGTGAAAAATAATTATTGAATGTGTATTTACATTTACATGGGGATCTAGATTGAACCCTGTTAAAAGAGGAATTCTTTATGTTACTAAAAAGGAAGAAGGTTTGGGTTTAATAAACCCAACTGTATATATTGCTTCATTGAATTTATATAAAATATTGACAAGAATACAGGAAAAAGGAAAATTGTTAATAAATATTATAGAGGAAAAATATAAAGCTATATGAGAAAAAAATTAAATGTTCAAAAAGAAGTAAAGGAATTACTTGTATGGAAATGAAACTATATCAAGAGAAAATATTATTACAGCAGATTGATTTAAAAATATGGAAAAGAATAAGAAAAGCATGGTGTGAAAATATAATGGGAACGTTTTATTATATTTACCCTTGGAAGCACTTAGGGAAAAAGTAAAATCTGTAAAAGCAGGAACGGAAATATGTGAAAATATGTGTAATGTACAGAATTGTTTTGTGAAGGTTGTCTATAAATAGGCTTACAGTAAAAGCAAATATGCCATATAAAACAATAAACGATAGAATTTGCATATATTATAGGAAATTAGATACCGCTGAACATGTTTTTTTCTGAAATGTAAAAGAGTAAATCAATTGTGGGAAGAAATGAGAGACAATGAATGTTTAATAGGATTGAAAATGTTAAATCTATAAACATGGACATGATAGAATATGGATGCTATGAAAATAAAATTGTATAGCTAGATTAGCTAAAAAGTTGTTTTGTATAATATGGATTGTCTGGAATGAAAGAATGAATGAGATAAAATATAATGGGAAATGGTTACTGTCAGCAATTTTGAAAAAAATAAGATTTGGGTTGTGGAAAAAAGATTGGGGGGATTGAAAGTTTAAAAATTTTGAAAATACGTAAATTACTTGTACGTAATTGTAAATAATTGTAAATGAGCTGTAAAATTTGTATATAAAATGTATATATTGTATTTTGTGAATTTTAATAAAAGACCCCTACTTAAAGCTTCTACAGGTTGTGAGTAAGTGTATATGTCCCATTCCTAGCACAGTGATGGCTTGGAGAATGGTGTGTGATGGAAATCATGGAGGAGGAGAAAACAGAATCACATTTAATAACAGGAGATCTATATAATGTAATTGTGAAGGATTCAGAAATGCAGATGGAAAAAAGGGAACAAACAAGGAATTTGTTCTTACAACCCACCAAATGGAAGGGTTATAGGATGATATATTACAGGAGGTGTTGAACCAAAGTGATCCATAAAATGCAAGAGACATTTCATGGGGAGAGATAGCCTGCAGAAAGCACCAAAGTAAGAAACAGTGACAATTTGGGGGGAAGAGACAATGTGAATAAAAAAGGAAAGGCTGTAGACAGAAAGTCATATGCAGTGGTAGCAGCAGAGGGAAGTGAGAGGAGAAAGAAGTAATAAAATGTTTTGTAAAAAGTAAAGAAAATAAAATATACTGTTAGAATTCAAGGGAAAGTGAGAATGAGCTGAACAGATATGATATATGGGATAATGGCATTGCATCTTTGGGCATCATACTGCCTGAGGTAAGAGCTTTCATTTTGAAGTAAGGGCATGGCATCTATTTCCAAAGAAGTCATGTTGCCACTTTGTTTGGCCCTTATCAGATCCATCATTGAATATAATGCCCTCTTCAGCATGTATCTGCAACAGTTGGGAATGCCCACAAAGGTTCCTTACCAGGAGAATCCAGGATTTAAACACATTGTCCTATGCAGATAGCCTTAAAGTCATATTTCTATACTCTGTCTGCTACAGGTTGTTGAGAGGCAATCTATGCCTGGCATACATGGCATCTTTGGATCCAGCTCTGATAAATCCTTTGCACATCTACAAACTGAACAACATCAGAACCACTAAATCCAAGGATTTAAACTTTGCTTGTGATAGAAATAGGACATGTTGACAAAACAAATATGTGTTTCAGAGGATCACCATGCTCTGGAGCAGGCTCCTCATCCAACAGAAGCAAAGTCCATCCCTGACCTTATTAATCATAACCTTGACAATAGATGGGGAGTAAGAAATTCACCCTCGGTCTGGACCTCATGTCTCTGATAGACAGAAGCAGACAGTAACTATGCTAAAACTGACATTACCTTCCCCTCCACACACATATATAATCTTTAGAAACTTCCTACCATACCCCTGCCTAATAAACTCCAATGATACATGGGGCACAATTTGGTTGAGTTGCACAGCTAGCCTTGTAAACATCCTGGTGGTGTTAGCATATTATATGCCTATGAACCTATGTACCTACAAAAAAAAAGAAACTTTCTTGACATTATTTTTGAAAGTGGGAAGGACATGAGAAATTTTAAATATATATAAAAAATGTAAAGCCTATGGAATACATATGTAATTAATACATTTAATAGAGAGACTAAAAAGAGGGTACATGTTCAATTCCAAATATACATTAAAATGCTTTAAAATGTTTAGAAACATTTTATAACAATGTTATAGATGTAGTTTAAAGTATATGACAACAGAAGGTTATGGAACAGATGGATGGGAATGTTTAGTGATATTATAAATGTTAAATGTTGCACATTTACTAGGTGTTATAAATGTGAAAGGGAACATTGTTTTGTGAAGAACTGGGGCCAACCGAATACATTTTTTCCAGGAAAGGAGATCACTTAATTAATAAATGTGATAAAGAAAATATTTTTTTTTTGTGTGTGGGGGGGGTGAGACATGATGCAAAACTGTGAAGTTAATTGCTATAAATGTAAACAGACAGGACATTTATGGATATATTTTGAAAAGCAAGAAAGAGTTAATATAAGAAAAAAGAACTAAGAGAGAAATTGGGGGATAGTGTATCAGAAGAGTCTGAAGAAGAGCAATTAACATTTAAGGATAAGGGAAAAAAATTAAGTGTTAAGTGAAAGAGTGAAATAAAATAGTTCATATAAGGAGGATTCTGAAGTTTGTGATGAAGAAGACATAGGTGGAACAAAGGAACAAAGTTGAAAATAAAAATTATGTTGGGAAAAATGTTAAGGATTAAAAAAGAAAATTTAAAGGAAAAAGCTTGACAGAAAGAAAAAAGGAAATTGGTAACTAAAAGGCAGTTACCTTAAATGGTGTGAAAAAATAAAGGGTAGATATACTTGCTTTGATAGATATACGATTTATAAGTAAAGAGAATCGAAATTAGAATTGTTATAGAAAGTAAATATCAAATGGAATTTGGAAATAAACAAATGTATTGGAATTGCTATTTTGCTTAAAAATGAAAATATATTTATTCCAGATCATATAATTGTCAAAGTAGGGAGATTATCAATTGAAGATAATATGTTAGTAGGAAATATAATATGGATGATTATAATTTATGCTTACACTGGTAGTAAAGAAAGAGAAGAATTGCTTGAGTTACTTAGTATGTGAAGTTAGCATGAATGTAATTGTAATTTAAGAAAAAAGTCAGCAAAATTGCAAAAGATGTACAACATGAGAGAAAGTATGATGTTGGGTGGTTTAAGAATAGTAAAAAAAGCAGTGATTTGAAACTCGAGATAGATGTGATTTTTTCTTCAGAAGATCTTGTTGAAAAGCAAAAGGAAGAGGGAGTGCTAGAAGTGTGTTTTTCAGATCATAGGAGAGTTTGGGTTAAGTTTGGTAAAAAAGATCAGTATATTAAAAGTGTAAAAGTTTAAAAAAGTTAAATAATTATGAAGTTAAAAACAGTGTAAGCAAATGATGAAAGATGTATGAAAAAATTGTTGTACTACTAGGTAAATCTATAAGAACTTGACAGATTGGTCCATATGTAAAAGTAAAGTTAAAAAAGGGGTATGAAAGAATAGAAAAAGGCATGTTTTATAAAAAAAGAATATGTTAGGATTAAGTAATATGGGAAAGATGTGGAGTTATAACCATCCAAAAGTTTGCTGGAAACACCAAATAAGGGCTCCGAGACCAAGAAAAGTTGTTTGAATTTATTGTAGCAAAACACACCAAAGAATAAATTAACGCTGCCAAACAGATACGTTTTCGACTACCTTCTTCATCAGAAACAAACAGTGGACCAAATTTAACAGCTGTTATATACCCTATATTTTGAATTTAATAAGTAAATTGCTTGTCCAATAAAAACAGTAGTAGAATAAACATATACTTAATTAAAATTGTTCAGTTAAAAAAACAGGTTCTAAAAACCTCATCGTTAACCAATAGCATTACTATCAAAATGCAACGAAAACAAGAATCTGAATGCAAAAACAAGAAATACAAAATATACCCTATTGTCCACTTATTTCAAACAATAAAATGTATATTTAATAAATGTACAAATGTATGAATGAATAAATAAATTTGTTATAACAGCAAGGGGGAGCTATCTAGTAAAACATGCAGTGATACTGTCACCTACTGACTTGTTTGAGGAAATACATCAAAGTTTTGCTGATCTTAACTTAAGCACAGGCATAATGGACAAAAAATCATTTAAACCGGGAGGTTTTGTAGATTCCAAAATAATCTGCCAAAACAACTCCCTGTATTCCAACTTAGCTTCCCACATACCTCCCCTTATGTCCTTAGGGACAGCCTCCAAGACAAAAAAAGAAAATGTAGCCTGTGGAAAATCTAAAGTGTGACGGAACAGTGCATTATTACTGTTCTGTTTCTTAATTTCATATAAATGTTCATAAATTCGACACTTCAGTTTCCTCTCTGTTTTCCCTACATAAAAGGAGGTGCAATAGTTACAGGTGGCAATGTAAACAACCCCATAGGTATTACAACTGGAATAACAAGTACTAAAGATGTGGAGTTTATTGGAAAGAAATAGTGAAAAATTAAAAAAGAGTAAGGAAATAATGAAAGATTTATGGAAAATTACTGTATTACTAGGTTTATCTACAAGAACTGGATATATTGGTCTTTATATAAAAGTAAAGTTAAAAAGAGTATGAAAGAATAGAAAAAGAGATGTTTTACAAAAGGGAATATATTAGGATTAAGGAATAAATGAAATGACGTGGAGTTTATTGGAAATAAATAGTGAAAAATTAGTAAAATAAAGGAAATTATATCGGCAATATAAAAAAAAAGAATAGAAATTTTGTTAAGAAAACAAAGAATTTTGGTAGGTGAAAAAGAAGAATTTTTTTTAGGAAAAAAGACAAAGAAACAATATATGGAAATGAAAAAAATAAAACAAAAGAAAATAGAAGAAGAGGTAATTAAGTTCATTAAAGAAAAATACCAGAAAAAATACGAAGGTGAGAGAAAAGAAATGAGAACATGGAAAGCTAAAAGAAGTAGAAAATTGATGTTTAAAACGTAATGTTTAAAAGAAGCATTAATGTCATGTAAGGTGAAAGAACACAGTGTGTATGGATTGGATTATGAATGTTATAAAGAGATGAGTAAAAGTCAAAAGAAGTTTTTATTAAGATTAGGAATCAATAGAAAAAACAGGATTTGTGAAAATAATTATTTACGAGGAGGTTGTGAATTTAATATGGAAGGAAGGGGGTAAAGAATATTTAAATAATTAGACACCAATAACATTGGTGATTGTTGAGCATAACATTTTAATGAAAATAATGCAAGTATGATTGGAGGATGTAATGGGAAAAATGGAGATATGGAATATATGGTATTAGAGGAATGAAAGTAAGTGAAATATTATGTTAGTTAAAGAAGTAATAAATTGTATAATAGAGGAAGGAAATTAAGTCAGATTGGTGGGAATGGACATGGAAAAAATCTTATGATAATTAAATAGATGTCAATTGTGGAGAAGTTTGGAGAGATATGGATTGGTTAATGAAATATTAAGATTATTTAAAGATATTTAAGATAGTGCAAACAGAATAATGGTGACTGGAAGAGTAAGTAGAGAGATAGTAATACAAAAGGGAATTAAACAAGGCTGTCCACTGAACAATTTACTGTTTGCAATAAACATGAATGTTGCTGCTGCTGATGTGTATAGAAATGTGAATGATGTTAAATTTTGATGAAGAGAAAAAAATAAAATACCATTAATTATGGCATACATGGATGATATTTTTTAGAATAATAGAAGTTACTATAGTAGAAAAATATTACATTTGGAAGGTTTGACAAGTAATAACAAAAGTAAAAGTTTTGGCAAAGTAGTAAAATAAGAGGTATTTTAATAGTGCAAAAGTAGAAATATTGGGAATATATTTTCATAGTTATGAGATTATGAAATTGCAATGGATAGACAGGGTGGAATATCTAAAAAGATTATTAGTTTATGGAAGAATTTTAACTTGAGTTTAAAAAGCAAATTGCTTTATTATATTTTTATATTTTAGGAAATTTGGGCTATGTAGGTTCAGTTATGACATGCCCAGAGGGAAGAAATAAAGAGATTCTAAAATTATTCTTTTATTTTATTTTGGGTTTAGGTTTGAATCTGATAATGGAGGGGGGGCTTTTTATAACAATGTAGAAGATGGAGGGGTTAGGTTTAAAGAACTCTATGTTTTAGCATCTCTAATATTATATATTATTTTGAAAGAAAGAAATAGAGAAGGAACAATGAGGAAGATGATGGAGGAGAAGTACAGAGAATTAAAAGATAATAGAAGGGGAAGGGAAGGAATTACGGAAGAAAATAATATGTTGGAAAGTCAATATAAACAGCCTAGAGGATAAGAGGGAAGTGCGGCATGAAAATATGATGGAGAAAAAGAGTATTATGTGTATCCATGTGAGAATCTGGATAAGGAAATGAAAGAGACTGTTAAAGAAATGAAGAAAGGAAGAAAAGGTTTAAAGACTGGCATGAAAAACAGGACTTTTTATGGATAGTAATGATTAAAAAAGTTGCCAGTTGAAACGCAAATGAAATACAAGGCTACAGAGTGCAGAAAGTGCTTAGGCTGTAGAGAATTAGAATCTATTGAATGCATGTTTTTAGAATGTAAGAGAATTAAGAACATACGGGAAAAATAGCAAAGTATGAAGTATGGGAGTGGGTAAAAATTCTTAAAATGGAAAACACTTGTTAGAGGTGGTTTGGGAAGAAAAATAAGTTGGACTAAAGAAGAAATAAGATAGTTATTGCATGTATTTATCCAATATGCAAGCTAGATTAAGGAAACATTTTATTTAATAAAAGTTGGAGTGATAAGGAAAAAATATTTTTAAGATATAAGAGCTGGAATATTTAAAACATTGGTTTTAATGTATTTCTTTATTTATGTTGTAAAAGCTTTCTTATTTACTTATTTTGTATGATGAAAGAGCATTGTTAAGATGATTGTATGTAAGATTAAAGGGTCAATAAAGAACCCTTTTACTTTTCAATAGGTGCCATGGGATCTTTTACATCCAGTGTATGCTTGGACTCAGTGTGCATGACAGCTTGCAGTGTTTATGTTGTCTCATTTTACATAATGACGTGCAGTGTGTAAGTGTCATGCAGTATGTGAGTCATCTCACTGTTCATGATGTCATGCAGTGTGTGACTGGTCTCACTGTATATGATGTCTGCTGTTAGCCTGTGAGCTGAGTCTATTGATTTAAAATAAAATACAGCAAAATGCTTAGTAATGTAGTTTGGTACGCCTCAGATTAACTACCCCATATATCACTCCTGATCTACTTTGAACTAATAACTTCTCTTTAAGTAAACATGCTAATGTAATTAAATGCAGAGCTGTGTAGCAACTTGGAGTGATGCTCCCTAATTTTAGCATTATGGGCAGTAATTGTCTGACTCTGATTTATAGTGCGTACATGCATCCAGTTTTACAGTTTAACAACAGTTTTTGCACTTACAATAAGTATCAGCTTTCATTTCTGGAAAGTGTACAAAGACATTTCATAAAGAACATCTGTCATGGCAAACATTTGTCCTGTACTCTGCCACTACACTCAGAGCAACATATTGTTGGCCTGCAAGGTATTTCATGATTCCTTTATACAGGGGAGTTTAAACATAAAACTAAACCAGCTAATTTTTTTCCTTACAAGATAACCACTTAAAATTATTTACACCATTAGTAAAAACTACTGTAAGACAAAACTTTATTACTGTGAAAATTCCAGTATTATGCAATAGAATTCCTGTAAGGATTAAATGTTACCTTATTTAAGAAATAATTGGATAACAAGGTTAGAAGTTTGGTTTATAGTCCTGAATTAGTGGAATCTATGTTCCTTGATGGTCTTTAACTCTTAACACTGTCATTTGATTAATAAGATTTATGAGACTTATACAATGTGGTATATGCAGTCTCACTGTGTATAGGTTCATAGGTTCATAGGTAGGTACTAGGCTATCTGCCTGAAGGCATTTATAAGCCTAGCCAGAATGTGTTGGCTTTTGCTGCCCCCTTAGATTAGTTCCCTGTGCCTCTGTCCAGCAGAGATACTGAAGTGATCCCTGGGGTAAACTTTCTGTTTCCCATCCACTTATCAAGGTTTCTCTTGAAGAGTGTTAGAGAGGAGTTCTGCCTAATGTAGATTGGAATCTTGTTCCAAAGCATGGGAAGTCTCTAGGACAGGAATATATCCCTCCAGCACATCCCATTTATTTTTCTGGTGAGGATAAGATCCCTAGAGCATGTGGCTCGAGGGAATATGGTTTTCTTTAGGTGGAGCATGTCCATCAATTCTGGGTTGGACATGGCCTTGTATGTCAGGCAGAGATCACCTCATGCAGTGTGTCAGTGGTCACATTATACATGATGCCATGCAGTGTGTCAGTGGTCTCATTGTGCATGATGTCACACAGTGTTTGAGTGGTCTCACTGTACCTGATGTCATACAGTGTGTGAGTGGTCTCACTGTACATGATGTTATGCAGTGTGTGAGTGGTCTCATACATTATGTCACACAGTGTGTGAGTGGTCTCACTATACATGATATTATGCAGTGTGTGAGTGGTCTCACTGTACATGATGTTATACAATGTGTGAGTGGTCTCACTATACATGATGTTATGCTGTGTGCGAGTGGTCTCACTGTACATTATATCATGCAGTGTGTCAGTGGTCACATCATACATGATGTCACACAGTGTGTGAGTGGACTCACTGTACATGATGTTATGCAGTGTGTGAGTGGTCTCACTGTACATTATATCATGCAGTGCGTCAGTGGTCTTACTGTACATTATATCATGCAGTGTGTCAGTGGTCACATTGTACATGATGTCATGCAGTGTGTCAGTGGTCTCATTGTACATGATGTCACACAGTGTGTGAGTGGTCTCACTGTACATGATGTTATTCAGTGTGTGAGTGGTCTCACTGTACATTATATCATGCAGTGTGTCAGTGGTCTCACTGTACATTATATTATGCAGTGTGTCAGTGGTCACATTGCATATATCTCATGCAGTGTGTCAGTAATCTCATTGTACATGATGTCACACAGTGTTCATAGGTTGGTACTAGGCTATCAGCCCTAGGGCCTATACAAGCCTAGCCATAACAATTCCCTGGCTATTTCTTCCCACACTATTTACTTCCCTGGACCCCTGTCTAGCAGGGCAACTGACATGATCCCCGGGGTGAATTTCCTTTCTCCTATCCAATCATCAAGGTTCCTTTTGAAGAGGGCCAGAGAGGCACTCTGCTTGACATGTATGGGCAATCTATTCCAGAGTCTGGGGAGTCTCTGGTTCAGGAACCTATCCCTCCAGCATGTTTTGTTTATTGTGATGACAAGGTTTAGATCCCTGGAGCGTGTGGCTCTGAGTGATTGGGATTTCTTTAAGTGTAGCATGTCCAACAGCTCTGGGTTTGACATGGCCTTGTATGTTAAGCAGAGATTGCCTCTGAGTAGACGATATGCGACAGAGTATAGCTGGAGTTTTTTTAAGGTGGTCAGCATAGGGCATCTGCTTTAGGCCTGTGATTCTTTTAGTGAGGTATTTCTGCGGCCTTTCCAGTTGTTGCAGATGTCTTGAGAGGTACATACTAAACGGGGCATTGTATTCTATAATGGGTCTAATGAGGAATGAGTACAGTGGGACAATGACCTCTGAGTAGGTGGTATGCAACCGAGTACAGCTGGTGTTTCTTCAGTCGAGCTGTATAGGTTCATAGGTTCATAGATTAGTACTAGGCTAACTACCTTTGTGTGCCATTTTAAGCCTAGCCAATTATCTCTTGTGAGACTCAAACCCTGCACCTTGTGTTTGTAAGGCAAACACCTGAACCATTAGGCCACCCTCCCAACCCCTCTGTCTGTTTGTTTGAGGCCAGTAATCCTCTTGGTGAGGTACTTCTGTGATATTTCCAGCTTTTGCAGGTGTCTTGTAAGGTATATCCCAAATGGGGTGTTGTACTCTATGATGGGTCTGATGAGTGATGAGTAGAGGGGCACAATGACCCCTTTTGATCTGGGTGTGAACCCTTTTGTGATTAGGTGGGCCACATAGAAGGATTTTCTAACCACTTTGGCAATGTGATTATCAAAGGAGAGATTACTATCTACTTGGGTCCCCAGATCCCTTATTACATTTTCCGTATTTAGGGGACTTCCACCTATGTAGTAGTTTGAGGGTACTTTGTTTTTTCCAAAGGGGATGACTATGCACTTTTTTGCATTTAGCTTGAGGTCATGATTTTGACACCAGGTATCCATCTCAGTGAGACCCTTTTGGAGGATGTCTGTGTCAGCCGGAGAGTCAATTATAGCCCCTAGTTTGTAGTCATCTGTGAACTTGGTCAGCCATAGTCCTCCTGTGCTTGCCTGTACCTCTGAGAAGTATATGGTGAACTGGAGGGGTCCTAGGACTGAGCCCTGGGGAATGCTACTTGTAAGTGGTTTAGAGTCGGACCTAGCTCCCATAAATCTCACCATGTGGGTTCTGTCTGTGAGCCAGTTGGCAACCCATCTTGTGACGTAGGGGTTTATGTTCAGGCTGGTGAGCTTGTCTATAATACCAGAATGGGGAATGGTGTTGAAGGCCTTTGCGAGGTCTAGGTAGGCTGTGTGTACCACCTTTCCCTCGTCTATAGCCTTTGTAACTGTCTCAAAGAAGTCCACTGGGTTTAGAAGGCATGATCTGCCCTTAACAAAACCGAACTGGGTAGGGTCCAGTGTTTGGAGGTTCCCAATGTCTCTGTTAATGAGTTCCAGTATGATGCACTCCATAGCCTTGAAGACCAAGCTAGTCAGGCTTATAGGGCGATAGTTCCCAGGATCTGTTGTGGCTCCATCTTTGTGGAGTGGAATAACCATTGCTGTGCGCTGCTCTATGGGTATGTAGCCTGTGGAGAGGCTGTGTTTGAACAGTGTGTTTAGGTGAGGGGGTTAGTTTGTCTTTGAGCTCATGTAGGACGCAGCCTGGGACACCATCCGGTCCCATTGATGCTGTGTTTTTGGCTTTAAAGAGGGCTGTTTTAACCTGAGTGCTTCTGATTTCAGGGGCTCTACATTCTTCTGGTATGGTTATGGGCCCTTTTGGGGGTGAGGGGGGTGAAGTTTGCACTGAACCTTTCTGCCAGGATGTTGGTGATATCGGTTGGTTCAGTGTATTTTGTGCCTTTCTGCACTAACTCCAAGCAGATCTGAGCAATGCCACTTAGATTCTTGACATAACTAAAGAATGCCTTGTGGTTATCTTTGGAGTCCTTGGCAATTTTTCTTTTGAAGCTTGCCTTGGGTGATTTACATCGCTTACATCATTCTTAAGTCAAAGTATGATAAAAGTTCATGAAATTAGTATTGTTTCAATCTTTGATGTCAGCCAGAAGTGCTCTTTGTAGCAGCCGCAATGTGCCCAATAATGACTCCTTCTGCAATTCATATGGAGTTACATGTATTGGTAACATATCTAAATACACTTGTAGATTCTTTTTTTATAAAACCCGTTGCTCATACTACTATTGTAACTGTCTGGGTATCTTTCTTCCACATTGCTGTTGTTTCTGCCTGCAAATACTGATATTTTATGACTTTGTGCCTCTCTGTACGCAAGACACTGTAGTCACTGGGTGTGGTAATTTCAATGATCAGTGCTACTTCTGTATTCTTTTCATCGACAAATATATCTTATCTATTTTTTTGAACTGTTGATAATGGGTGATCCCATGTGATGTAGACTTCATAATTTTCTATAATGCTTTGTGGCTCATGTTTCCAGTGTTTTTCAGCCACTTCAGTACCATAGTTTTTGCACAATCCCCAGTGCAACAGTCTTGCCACATTATTATGCCTTTCAGTATACAGTCATTCTGCCATTAATATGTCACAAACAGCAACAAGGCATGCGACTGTTTCCAATTCTGTTTTACAAAACATACATTTGTCTGTTTCTCCCACATGGTCAATGGACTTTGTAAACCAACGTGTACATAGTCCACTATCTTGGGCCACCAATATTAATCTTTCATCTCTTGGTTTGAATTCATCTCTCCTTAACCATTCCTGCATTCAATCCAGATCAACATGAGGTTCTTCCAGACGTTTTCTATACTTGCAACTATATTTATGATTTTTTCACATTTCTTGCCTTCACATCTGGTCCTTCACCTTATATTCTTTCTTTTGTTTTTTGGCACATTCAGTTGCTGCCTGTTTTTTATCCACTTATGGTTTGATTTCCATTCCTGCTTGATGCCAATATGCTTGTGCTAGACTAAGAAGGGAAGTCATCTTAGATTTATTCTCCTCATGTTTCAAAACTTTCACTATGTTTGGTTCTTGTGAGGTCAGCAGATATGTGTGCAGTCCCACAACTGCAGATCTATGCATGTAATCAATTTCAAGGAGGCTCATACCTCCTTCAGAGCGGGGAATATATAATCTTGGGATGCATTGATTTTTATAGATCATTTGGTGAGCATGAAGCATCTTTCTTGTTTTCCTGTCTAATCTATCCAGTACATTTTGGGGCCAATCAATCACTCCAAAACTGTAAGTTAGGGGATCTATATTAGAACCTCAAAGTGTCAGCTCTCTAAATACCGAAACGTCGACCCGTAAACAGCAAAAGTTGAAAACCGTGAACAGCCAATTCTGTGAATTTTTTCACAGGGAAAAAATTTGCTTGGCCGGTGAACAGACAAATAAACTTTCAAACTCTAATAAAATGTGAAAAAATTCACAGAGGTGGCCGTTTGCAGTTTTTAGTTTTTGCTTTTTATGGATCAACCATTGGGAAAAACTTGCTTGGCCGGTGAACAGACAAACTTTCAAACCCTAATAAAATGTGAAAAAATTCACAAAGTGGCCGTTAGCGGTTTTCAGCTTTCACTGTTTACAGGTCGACCACTAGGTGTTGGGAGAACTGATGCTTTGAGGTTCTAATATAGACCCAGTTAGGACAGGAAGAGCAAACTGGTTTATAGCCTGAATTTTATTCCTAGATGTCAACACTGTTTTCAGGATTAATTTAAATCATCTAAAATATTCCTCACTAAGTTTGTTTACATTTGCTCATGTTTTATTGTTGACCCTTCATCAATTCCCAAATATTTATACACTCCCTCTTGCTCAAGTTCTTTTATATCAAATTCTTGTCCCAAACTGATGTTTTCTTGATGCTGCAGTTTTCCTGCTTTGAAGGTTACTTTTGCACATTTATCAAGACCAAATGACATTCTTATATCATCTGAAAACGTTTTTACAACTTGCAGTTGTGGTTTCAGTTCCTCATCTGATGAGCTTTACAGTTTTAAATCATCAACAAAGAAAAGATGAGAGGTCTTTATACTCTTGTTTTCTAGGAGTCAAATTATAGCCATAGCCTAAGCTGTTAAGTAGACAGTTTATGGGTTAAGGGCAAGACAGAATAGCAGCAGTGACACAGAGTCACCCTGGAATAGCCACCATTGAATTTTTATCCCTGGAATAGTAATTTGTCCTTTATCATGGCTTAATTGCAAAGTGGTTTGCCACTGTTTCATGGTCACTGTAATATAATTGATCAGTGTAGGGTGTATCTTATACATTTTTAAGCACCCACTTATCCATGAATGTGGGATACTATCGAATGCTTATTTGTATTCAATCCATGCCACACTTAGATTCTTCCCCTTTTTACAGTTCTTCATTATGACTTTATTTAACAACAAATGATCCTTTGTTCCATATGGCTTTTTTGTTGCCTTTTTGTTCTATTGACATAATTAAGTTTTCTTCTAAATGACTATAAACTCTGTCAGCATCAATTCCAGTGTATGGTTTATATGTCATCAGAAGGCAAGTTATCGGTCTATAATTTTTAGGGGAGCTTGCAGGTTCACTCTTAAGTAGGAGCATTGTTTTTCATGTTGTTAGCCAGGTTGGTGTCTGTTCAGGGTATGCATATAAATACTTCTTACTCATGGCTAAATCCTTGTGCAAAGATGTTAATACTTTTAACCAGAAGTTAGGTACTGCATCTAAGCCTAGGGTTTTCTAATTAGAGGCTTTTCTTAACTTTGTTTCAATCTTTCTGGCTGTTACTTCATCCCATTTCATATCCTGTACTTTTAAACATCTTATTATTTCTTTTACTTCGTCTATCCATTTAGCATCTTTGTTATGTTCCACAGGATCTTCATAAATGCTTCTCCAAAATGTATCTATTGCTTTGGTGGTCTTTCAATTACTTTTTCCTTGTTTCCCAATTCTTTGCAAAACTTTTTTGGGTCATCAATAAATTGCTTATTTTGTACTTTTCCTTTGTATTTATCTACGTATTTTCTAAGTTTTTCTACCTGTGCTGAGATTTTAAGTTTGTTATTTGTGATACTGCATGACAGATCCAGGTCGTTCTAATACTGCACATTGCTTTTATTATGTCTATCTTTCTTAGTATTTTTGTTGATCTGTTCCCTCTTCTATATCTTCTAGCAGCAACACTTCTTGTCTTAATTGCACTTATTTTTATAAATCATTTGATGAACATGAAACAATCTTCTTGTTTACTAGTGCAAACTATCCAACACCTTTGGGGGCCAAGCAATCACTCCAAAACTGTAAGTTAGGACAGGAAGAGCAAGCTGCACTGTGTGAGTGATCACATTGTACATGATGTCATGCAATGTATGAGGGGGTCTCACTGTACATGTCATGCAGTGTCTGAGTGGTCTCACTGTACCTGATGTCATACAGTGTGTGAGTGGTCTCACTGTACATGATGTTATGCAATGTGTGAGTAGTCCCACTGTACATGATGTTATGCAGTGTGTGAGTGGTCTCACTGTATATTATATCATGCATTGTGTCAGCAATCTCATGGTACATGATGTCACACAGTGTCTGAGTGGTCTCACTGTACCTGATGTCATACAGTGTGTGAGTGGTCTCACTGTACATTATATCATGCATTGTGTCAGCAATCTCATGGTACATGATGTCACACAGTGTCTGAGTGGTCTCACTGTACCTGATGTCATACAGTGTGTGAGTGATCTCACTGTACATGATGTTATGCAGTGTGTGAGTGGTCTCACTGTACATTATATCATGCAGTGTGTCAATAGTCTCATTGTACATGATGTCACACAGTGTCTGAGTGGTCTCACTGTACCTGATGTCATACAGTGTGTGAGTGGTCTCACTGTACATGATGTTATGCAGTGTGTGAGTGGTCTCATTGTACATTATGTCACACAGTGTGTGAGTGGTCTCACTATACATGATATTATGCGGTGTGTGAGTGGTCTCACTTAAAATGATGTCATACAATGTGTGAGTGGTCTCACTATACATGATGTTATGCTGTGTGCGAGTGGTCTCACTGTACATTATATCATGGAGTGTGTCAGTGGTCACATAGGTTCATAGGTTCATAGGTTCATACTAGGCTATCTGCCCAAGGGCATTTATAAGCCTAGCCCATAGTTATGTGGCTTTCGCCACCCCTTTAGTTTGAATAAAAACTATGCCTATCATTTTTATGTGCCTCTGTCAAGCAGTGACACTTAAGTAATCCCTGGGGTATATCTGCGATCTCCCATCCATTGGTCAAGATTCCTCTTGAACAAGGCCAGCGAGGTGCTCTGCCTCACATGTACCGGGATTTTGTTCCACAGCATAGGGAGTCTCTGGGTGATGAATCTGTCCCTCCAGCACGTTCTATTTATAACCGTGTCAAGGTTTAAGTCTCCCGCCCTTGTGGTTCTGAGGGATCTAGATTTTTTGAGGTGAAGCATATTCATCAAATCTGGGTTTGACATGGCCTTATATGTCAGGCACAGGTCACCTCTGAGCAAGCGGTATGAGACTGAATAGAGCTGGAGTTCTTTCAGTCGGGCAGCATAAGACATATTTTTGAGACCCTTTATCCTTTTGGTGAGGAACCTTTGGGGCCTTTCAAGCTGCAGCAGGTGTCTGGTCAGATACATTCCGAACGGGGCATTGTACTCAATCATAGGTCTAATGAGTGATGAGTACAGGGGGACGATGACCTCCCTTGATCTAGATGTGAATCCCTTCATGATCAGGTGGGCGATATAGAAGGTTTTCCTAACTACTTTAGCAACATGAGTGTCAAACGAAAGGCTACTGTCAACTTGGGTCCCCAGATCCCTGATTACTTTTTCTGTGCTCAGTGGATTGCCACCTATATGGTAGCTAGGGGTAACCTTGTTTTTCCCAAAGGGTATGACTATGCATTTTTTGGCGTTTAACTTCAGGCCATGGCTCTGGCACCAGTTATCCGTTTCTGTGAGGCCCTTCTAGAGGATATCTGTGTCAGATGTGTTTTCGACTATGGCGCCCAGTTTGCAGTCATCTGCAAACTTTGTCAGCCATAACCCTCCTGTGTTTGCTTGTACTTCAGAAAAGTAGATGCCGAACAAGAGTGGACCCAGGACTGAGCCCTGTGGGACACCACTTGTGACAGGCTTTGAGTCTGACATGGCTCCAGCAACTCTGACCCTGTGGGTTCTGTCACTTAGCCAGTTTGCAACCCATCTTGTGATGTATGGGTTTACATTCAAGCTGATGAGTTTTTCGATGATACCTGAGTGGGGTATTGTGTCGAACGCCTTTGCCAGGTCGAGGTAGGCTGTATGGACTGCCTTTCCCTCATCAATGGCCTTGGTGACTGTCTCGAAAAGTCAACCAAGTTTAAGAGGCAGGATCTGCCTTTGACAAAGCCAAACTGGGTTGGATCCAAAGTCTGCAAGTTCCCTATGTCTTTATTTATGAGTTCCATTATGATCCTCTCCATGGCTTTGCAGATAAGGCTTGTCAAGCTAATGGGGCGGTAATTTCCAGGGTCTGTGGAGGCACCGCCCTTATGAAGTGGGACCACAGTCGCCACTCCTTGGGTACGTATCCTGAGGTGCGGCTAAGATTAAACAGCTGTCCTAACTGTGGGTTTAATTCCTCGTTGAGTTCATGAAGCACACAGCCGGGGACACCATCCGCTCCCATGGATGCTGTGTTTTTTGCCTTAGTGAGGGCAGTTCTCACCTGGGCGTTGGAGATGTTTGGGGGGCTACAATCCTCTGGAATAGATATCTCTCCTTTTGGGGGGGAGGGGGGGAGAAGTTTGCACTGAACCTGTCAGCCAGTATGTTAGCAATGTGTGTAGGTTCAGTAATTTTCACATCATTTTGAACATGATGTCACACAGTGTGTGAGTGGTCTCACTGTACATGATGTTATGCAGTGTGTGAGTGGTCTCACTGTACATTATATCATGCAGTGTGTCAGTGGTCTTACTGTACATTATATAATACAGTGTGTCAGTGGTCACATTGTACATGATGCCATGCAGTGTGTCAGTGGTCTCATTGTGCATGATGTCACACAGTGTTTGAGTGGTCTCACTGTACCTGATGTCATACAGTGTGTGAGTGGTCTCACTGTACATGATGTTATGCAGTGTGTGAGTGGTCTCATACATTATGTCACACAGTGTGTGAGTGGTCTCACTATACATGATATTATGCAGTGTGTGAGTGGTCTCACTGTACATGATGTCATACAATGTGTGAGTGGTCTCACTATACATGATGTTATGCTGTGTGCGAGTGGTCTCACTGTACATTAAATCATGCAGTGTGTCAGTGGTCACATCATACATGATGACACACAGTGTGTGAGTGGTCTCACTGTACATGATGTTATGCAGTGTGTGAGTGGTCTCACTGTACATTATATCATGCAGTGCGTCAGTGGTCTTACTGTACATTATATCATGCAGTGTGTCAGTGGTCACATTGTACATGATGTTATGCAGTGTGGCAGTGGTCTCATTGTACATGATGTCACACAGTGTGTGAGTGGTCTCACTGTACATGATGTTATTCAGTGTGTGAGTGGTCTCACTGTACATTATATCATGCAGTGTGTCAGTGGTCTCACTGTACATTATATTATGCAGTGTGTCAGTGGTCACACTGCATATATCTCATGCAGTGTGTCAGTAATCTCATTGTACATGATGTCACACAGTGTTCATAGGTTGGTACTAGGCTATCAGCCCTAGGGCCTATACAAGCCTAGCCATAACAATTCCCTGGCTATTTCTTCCCACACTATTTACTTCCCTGGACCCCTGTCTAGCAGGGCAACTGACATGATCCCCGGGGTGAATTTCCTTTCTCCTATCCAATCATCAAGGTTCCTTTTGAAGAGGGCCAGAGAGGCACTCTGCTTGACATGTATGGGCAATCTATTCCAGAGTCTGGGGAGTCTCTGGTTCAGGAACCTATCCCTCCAGCATGTTTTGTTTATTGTGATGACAAGGTTTAGATCCCTGGAGCATGTGGCTCTGAGTGATTGGGATTTCTTTAAGTGTAGCATGTCCAACAGCTCTGGGTTTGACATGGCCTTGTATGTTAAGCAGAGATTGCCTCTGAGTAGACGATATGCGACAGAGTATAGCTGGAGTTTTTTTAAGGCGGTCAGCATAGGGCATCTGCTTTAGGCCTGTGATTCTTTTAGTGAGGTATTTATGCGGCCTTTCCAGTTGTTGCAGATGTCTTGAGAGGTACATACTAAACGGGGCGTTGTATTCTATAATGGGTCTAATGAGGAATGAGTACAGTGGGACAATGACCTCCTTTTTTCTGGATGAAAAGCCCTTAGTGATGAGGTGTGCCACATAGAAGGATTTCCTGACTGTTGTGGTGATGTGGTTATCGAAGGTGAGACCACTGTCCACCTGTGTCCCTAAGTCTCCTATCACACTTTCGGTGTTTAGCGTACTGCCACCTATATGGTAATTCATGGATACATGTTTTTTCCCAAAGGGGATAACTATACATTTCTTGGCATTGAGCTTGAGCCCATGGCTCTGGCACCAAGCATTTGTTTCTGTAAGGCCCTTTTGTAGAGTATCCACATCATTTGGGGTACTACTGGCAACAAACTTACCAAGAACAGTAACATGGAACTAAGCAAGTAACAGAGCAGTGGTACTGCCTTATTCTGGTCAGCAGATTATTCAGTGGACTTAGTCTGTGAAGCACAGTGGTGAAAGCTATGGAATAAATGTACAAGGGCTGCCTTAGCCAGAAGTTGTGAGCAGAGTGGAAATATGGCCAGCAAAAGCTGGTTTGATCTGTCATGGTTACTTAAGAAATTACATTGGAAGAAATATATGGATAGTGTGTATGTTTGTGGGATGTTTTATACTGCATTTATTGCAGTTGTTGTTCCGCTAGTGAAGCTTGTTACCTTGTTATTCTTTGCTTCTGCAAAGCATACTGTGGGGTCAATGCTTCTGACTTCAGTATAACACTGCTGTTACACACTGAGCGTGTGCCTTTCTGAACTCTGACAAAAATTTACAGGCAGAAATTACAGCTTTTAAAAGTGTTTTATAAAAAGGTTACATGAGTAAAACAGCAAGTTAGAGAGTACCCTAATCTTTTCTCAGGATTACATGATCAGTGTTGTAACAAGTTAGTGAGTGCCCTAAACTTTTGTCAGGATTACATGATCAATGCTGTAAAAAGTTAGAGAGTGCCTTAAACTTTTGTCAGGATTACATGATCAGTGCTGTACAAAGTTAGAGAGTGCCCTAAACTTTTGTCAGGATTACATGATCAGTGTTGTAACAAGTTAGAGAGTGCCCAAAACTTTTGTCAGGATTGCATGATCAATGTTGTAACAAGATAGAGAGTGCCCTAAAGGTTTGTCAGGATTACATGATCAATGTTGTAACAAGTTAGAGAGTGCCTTAAACTTTTGTCAGGATTACATGATCAGTGTTGTAACAAGTTAGAGAGTGCCCTAAACTTTTGTCAGGATTACATGATCAATGTTGTAGCAAGTTAGAGAGTGCCCTAAACCTTTGACAGGATTACATGATCAGTGTTGTAAAACATAAGTGAGTGCCCTAAACTTTTGTCAGGATTACATGATCAGTGTTGTAGCAAGTTAGTGAGTGCCCTAAACTTTTGTCAGGATTACATGATCAGTGTTGTAACAAGTTAGAGAGTGCCCTAAACTTTTGTCAGGATTACATGATCAGTGTGGTAACAAGTTAGTGAGTGCCCTAAACTTTTGTCAGGATTACATGATTTGTTGTAACAAATTAGTCAGTGCCCTAAACTTTTGTCAGGATTACATGATCAGTGCTGTAACAAGTTAGGGAGTGCCCTAAACTTTTGTCAGGATTACATGATCAATGTTGTAACACGTAAGTGAGTGCCCTAAACGTTTATCAGGATTACATGATCAGTGTTGTAACAAGTTAGAGAGTGCTCTAAACATTTATCAGGATTACATGATCAGTGTTGCAACAAGTTAGAGAGTGCCCTAAACTTTTGTCAGGATTACATGATCAGTTTTGTAACAAGTTAGTGAGTGCCCTAAACTTTTGTCAGGATTACATGATCAGTGTTGTAACAAGTTAGTGAGTGCCCTAAACTTTTGTCAGGATTACATGATCAGTGTTGTAACAAGTTAGAGAGTGCCCTGAACTTTTGTCAGGATTACATGATTTGTTGTAACAAATTAGTGAGTGCCCTAAACGTTTGTCAGGACTACATGATCAGTGTTGTAACACTTAAGAGAGTGCCCTAAACTTTTGTCAGGATTACATGATCAGTGTTGTAACACGTAAGAGAGTGCCCTAAAGTTTTGTCAGGATTACATGATCAGTGTTGTAACAAGTTAGAGAGACCCCTAAACTTTTGTCAAGATTACATGATTTGTTGTAACAAGTTAGTGAGTGCCCTAAACTTTTGTCAGGATTACATGATCAGTGTTGTAACACTTAAGAGAGTGCCTTAAACTTTTGTCAGGATTACATGATCAGTGTTGTAACAAGTTAGAGAGTGCCCTAAACTTTTGTCAGGATTACATGATCTGTGTTGTAACAAGTTAGGGAGTGCCCTAAACTTTTGTCAGGATTACATGATCAATGTTGTAACACGTGAGTACCCTAAACGTTTGTCAGGATTACATGATCAGTGTTGTAACAAGTTAGAGAGTGCCCTAAACATTTGTCAGGATTACATGATCAGTGTTGTAACAAGTTAGAGACTGCCCTAAACTTTTGTCAGGATTACAAGATCAGTGTTGTAACAAGTTAGTGAGTGCCCTAAACTTTTGTCAAGATTACATGATCAGTGTTGTAACAAGTTAGTGAGTGTCCTAAATATTTGTCAGGATTACATGATCAGTGTTGTAACAAGTTAGAGAGTGCCCTGAACTTTTGTCAGGATTACATGATTTGTTGTAACAAATTAGTGAGTGCCCTAAACATTTGTCAGGACTACATGATCAGTGTTGTAACACTTAAGAGAGTGCCCTAAACCTTTGTCAGGATTACATGATCAGTGTTGTAACACGTAAAAAAGTGCCCTAAACTTTTGTCAGGATTACATGATCAGTGTTGTAACAAGTTAGAGAGTGCCCTAAACTTTTGTCAGGATTACATGATCAGTGCTGTAACACGTAAGAGAGTGCCCTAAACTTTTGTCAGGATTACATGATCAGAGTTGTAACAAGTTAGTGAGTGCCCTAAACTTTTGTCAGGATTTCATGATCAGTGTTGTAACAAGTTAGTGAGTGCCTTAAACTTTTGACAGGATTACATGATCAGTGTTGTAACAAGTTAGAGAGTTCCCTAAACTTTTGTCAAGATTACATGATTTGTTGTAACAAGTTAGTGAGTGCCCTAAACTTTTGTCAGGATTACATGATCAGTGTTGTAACACGTAAGAGAGTGCCATAAACTTTTGTCAGGATTACATTATCAGTGTTGTAACAAGTTAGAGAGTGCCCTAAACGTTTGTCAGGATTACATGATCAGTGTTGTAACAAGTTAGTGAGTGCCCTAAACTTTTGTCAGGATTACATTTTCAATATTGTAACACATAAGTCAGTGCCCTAAACATTTGTCAGGATTACATGATCAATGTTGTAACAAGTTAGAGAGTGCCCTAAACTTTTGTCAGGATTACATGATCAATGTTGTAACAAGTTAGAGAGTGCCTTAAATTTTTGTCAGGATTACATGATCAGTGTTGTAACAAGTTAGAGAGTGCCCTAAACTTTTGTCAGGATTACATGATCAATGTTGTAGCAAGTTAGAGAGTGACCTAAACCTTTGACAGGATTACATGATCAGTGTTGTAACATGTAAGTGAGTGCCCTAAACTTTTGTCAGGATTATATGATCAGTGTTGCAGCAATTTAGTGAGTGCCCTAAACTTTTGTCAGGATTACATGATCAGTGTTGTAACAAGTTAGTGAGTGCCCTAAACTTTTGTCAGGATTACATGATTTGTTGTAACAAATTAGTCAGTGCCCTAAACTTTTGTCAGGATTACATGATCAGTGTTGTAACAAGTTAGGGAGTGCCCTAAACTTTTGTCAGGATTACATGATCAATGTTGTAACAAGTTAGAGAGTGCCCTGAACTTTTGTCAGGATTACATGATTTGTTGTAACAAATTAGTGAGTGCCCTAAACTTTTGTCAGGACTACATGATCAGTGTTTTAACAAGTTAGAGAGTGCCCTAAACATTTGTCAGGATTACATGATCAGTGTTGTAACAAGTTAGAGAGTGCCCTAAACTTTTGTCAGGATTACATGATCAGTGTTGTAACAAGTTAGTGAGTGCCCTAAACTTTTGTCAGGATTACATGATCAGTGTTGTAACAAGTTAGAGAGTGCCCTGAACTTTTGTCAGGATTACATGATTTGTTGTAACAAATTAGTGAGTGCCCTAAATGTTTGTCAGGACTACATGATCAGTGTTGTAACACTTAAGAGAGTGCCCTAAACTTTTGTCAGGATTACATGATCAGTGTTGTAACATGTAAGAGAGTGCCCTAAAGTTTTGTCAGGATTACATGATCAGTGTTGCAACAAGTTAGAGAGTGCCCTAAACTTTTGTCAAGATTACATGATTTGTTGTAACAAGTTAGTGAGTGCCCTAAACTTTTGTCAGGATTACATGATCAGTGTTGTAACACGTAAGAGAGTGCCTTAAACTTTTGTCAGGATTACATGATCAGTGTTGTAACAAGTTAGAGAGTGCCCTAAACTTCTGTCAGGATTACATGATCAGTGTTGTAACAAGTTAGGGAGTGCCCTAAATTTTTGTCAGGATTACATGATCAATGTTGTAACACGTAAGTGAGTACCCTAAACGTTTGTCAGGATTACATGATCAGTGTTGTAACAAGTTAGAGAGTGCCCTAAACATTTGTCAGGATTACATGATCAGTGTTGTAACAAGTTAGAGAGTGCCCTAAACTTTTGTCAGGATTACAAGATCAGTGTTGTAACAAATTAGCGAGTGCCCTAAACTTTTGTCAGGATTACATGATCAGTGTTGTAAAAAGTTAGTGAGTGTCCTAAATATTTGTCAGGATTACATGATCAGTGTTGTAACACGTAAGTGAGTGCCCTAAACTTTTGTCAGGATTACATGATCAGTGTTGTAACACATAAGTGAGTGCCCTAAACTTTTGTCAGGATTACATGATTTGTTGTAACAAGTTAGAGAGTGCCCTAAACATTTTCAGGATTACATGATCAGTGTTGTAACAAGTTAGAGAGTGCCCTAAACTTTTGTAAGGATTACATGATCAGTGTTGTAACAAGTTAGTGAGTGCCCTAAACTTTTGTCAGGATTACATGATCAGTGTTGTAACAAGTTAGTGAGTTCCCTAAACTTTTGTCAGGATTACATGATCAGTGTTGTAACAAGTTAGAGAGTGCCCTAAACTTTTGTCAGGATTACATGATTTGTTGTAACATGTTAGTGAGTGCCCTAAACTTTTGTCAGGATTACATGTCAGTGTTGTAACAAGTTAGAGAGTGCCCTAAACCTTTGTCAGGATTACATGATCAGTGTTGTAACACGTAAGAGAGTGCCCTAAACCTTTGTCAAGATTACATGATCAGTGTTGTAACACATAAGAGAGTGCCATAAACTTTTGTCAGGATTACATGATCAGTGTTGTAACAAGTTAGAGAGTGTCCTAAACTTTTGTCAGGATTACATGATTAGTGTTGTAACACGTAAGTGAGTGCCCTAAACTTTTGTCAGGATTACATGATCAGTGTTGTAACACGTAAGAGAGTGCCCTAAACTTTGCTCAGGATTACATGATCAGTGTGGTAACAAGTTAGAGAGTGCCCTAAACCTTTGTCAGGATTACATGATCAGTGTTGTAACACATAAGAGAGTGCCCTAAACTTTTGTCAGGATTACATGATCTGTGTTGTAACAAGTTAGAGAGTGTCCTAAACTTTTGTCAGGATTACATGATTTGTTGTAACAAGTTAGTGAGTTCCCTAAACGTTTGTTAGGATTACATGATCAGTGTTGTAACAAGTTAGTGAGTGCCCTAAACTTTTGTCAGGATTACATAATCAGTGTTGTAACAAGTTAGTGAGTGCCCTAAACTTTTGTCAGGATTACATGATCAGTGTTGTAACAAGTTAGAGAGTGCCCTAAACTTTTGTCAGGATTACATGATCAATGTTGTAACAAGTTAGTGAGTGCCCTAAACTTTTGTCAGGATTACATGATCAGTGTTGTAACAAGTTAGTGAGTGCCCTAAAATTTTGTCAGGATTACATGATCAGTGTTGTAACAAGTTAGTGAGTGCCCTAAACTTTTGTCAGGATTACATGATCAGTGTTGTAACAAGTTAGAGAGTGTCCTAAACTTTTGTCAGGATTACATGATTTGTTGTAACAAGTTAGTGAGTTCCCTAAACTTTTGTTAGGATTACATGATCAGTGTTGTAACAAGTTAGTGAGTGCCCTAAACATTTGTCAGGATTACATGATCAGTGTTGTAACAAGTTAGTGAGTGCCCTAAACTTTTGTCAGGATTACATGATCAGTGTTGTAACAAGTTAGTGAGTGCCCCAAACTTTTGTCAGGATTACATGATCAGTGTCGTAAAAGGTTAGAGAGTGCCCTAAACTTTTGTTAAGATTAGATGATTTGTTGTAACAAGTTAGAGTGTGCCCTAAACTTTTGTCAGGATTACATGATCAGTGTTGTAACAAGTTAGTGAGTGCCCTAAACTTTTGTCAGGATTACATGATCAGTGTTGTAACAAGTTAGTGAGTGCCCTAAACGTTTTTCAGGATTACATTTTCAGTGTTGTAACAAGTTAGTGAGTGCCATAAACTTTTTTCAGGATTACATGATCAGTGTTGTAACAAGTTAGAGAGTGCCCTGAACTTTTGTCAGGATTACTTGATTTGTTGTAACAAATTAGTGAGTGCCCTAAACGTTTGTCAGGACTACATGATCAGTGTTGTAACACTTAAGAGAGTGCCCTAAACTTTTGTTAGGATTACATGATCAGTGTTGTAACACATAAGAGAGTGCCCTAAAGTTTTGTCAGGATTACATGATCAGTGTTGTAACAAGTTAGAGAGTGCCCTAAACTTTTGTCAAGATTACATGATTTGTTGTAACAAGTTAGTGAGTGCCTTAAACTTTTGTCAGGATTACATGATCAGTGTTGTAACAAGTTAGAGAGTGCCCTAAACTTTTGTCAGGATTACATGATCAGTGTTGTAACAAGTTAGGGAGTGCCCTAAACTTTTGTCAGGATTACATGATCAATGTTGTAACACGTAAGTGAGTACCCTAAACATTTGTCAGGATTACATGATCAGTGTTGTAACAAGTTAGAGATTGCCCTAAACTTTTGTCAGGATTACAAGATCAGTGTTGTAACAAGTTAGTGAGTGCCCTAAACTTTTGTCAGGATTACATGATCAGTGTTGTAACAAGTTAGTGAGTGTCCTAAATATTTGTCAGGATTACATGATCAGTGTTGTAACAAGTTAGAGAGTGCCCTGAACTTTTGTCAGGATTACATGATTTGTTGTAACAAATTAGTGAGTGCCCTAAACTTTTGTCAGGACTACATGATCAGTGTTGTAACACGTAAAAGAGTGCCCTAAACTTTTGTCAGGATTACATGATCAGTGTTGTAACAAGTTAGAGAGTGCCATAAACGTTTGTCAGGATTACATGATCAGTGCTGTAACACGTAAGAGAGTGCCCTAAACTTTTGTCAGGATTACATGATCAGTGTTGTAACAAGTTAGTGAGTGCCCTAAACTTTTGTCAGGATTACGTGATCAGTGTTGTAACAAGTTAGTGAGTGCCCTAAACATTTGTCAGGATTACATGATCAGTGTTGTAACAAGTTAGAGAGTTCCCTAAACTTTTGTCAAGATTACATGATTTGTTGTAACAAGTTAGTGAGTTCCCTAAACTTTTGTCAGGATTACATGATCTGTGTTGTAACAAGTAAGAGAGTGCCCTAAACGTTTGTCAGGATTACATGATCAGTGTTGTAACAAGTTAGGGAGTGCCCTAAACTTTTGTCAGGATGACATGATCAGTGTTGTAACAAGTTAGTGAGTGCCCTAAACTTTTGTCAGGATTACATGATCAGTGTTGTAACAAGTTACAGAGTGCCCTAAACTTTTGTCAGGATTACATGATCAGTGTTGTAACAAGCTAGAGAGTGCCCTAAACTTTTGTCAGGATTACATGATCAATGTTGTAATATGTAAGTGAGTGCCCTAAGCATTTGTCAGGCTTACATGATCAGTTTTGTAACAAGTTAGTGAATGCCCTAAACTTTTTTCAAGATTACATGATCAGTGTTGTAACAAGTTAGTGAGTGCCCTAAACTTTTGTCAGGATTACATGATTTGTTGTAACAAGTTAGTGAGTGCCCTAAACTTTTGTCAGGGTTACATGATCAGTGTTGTAACACGTAAGTGAGTGCCCTAAAAGTCTGTCAGGATTACATGATCAATGTTGTAACAAGTTAGAGAGTGCCCTAAACTTTTGTCAGGATTACATGATTAGTGTTGTAACACATAAGTGAGTGCCCTAAAATTTTGTCAGGATTACATGATCAGTGTTGTAACAAGTTAGAGAGTGCCCTAAACTTTTGTCAGGATTACATGATCAGTGTTGTAACACATACGTGAGTGCCCTAAACTTTTGTCAGGATTACATGATCAGTGTTGTAACAAGTTAGAGAGTGCCCTAAACTTTTGTCAGGATTACATGATTTGTTGTAACATGTTAGTGAGTGCCCTAAACGTTTGTCAGGATTACATGATCAGTGTTGTAACAAGTTAGAGAGTGCCCTAAACCTTTGTCTGAATTACATGATCAGTGTTGTAACACGTAAGAGAGTGCCCTAAACTTTTTTGTCAGGATTACATTATGAGTGTTGTAACACGTAAGAGAGTGCCCTAAACTTTTGTCAGGATTACATGAAATGTGTTCTAACAAGTTAGAGAGTGTCCTAAACTTTAGTCAGGATTACATGATTTGTTGTAACAAGTTAGTGAGTTCCCTAAACTTTTGTTAGGATTACATGATCAGTGTTGTAACAAGTTAGTGAGTGCCCTAAACTTTTGTCAGGATTACATGATCAGTGTTGTAACAAGTTAGTGAGTGCCCTAAACTTTTGTCAGGATTACATGATCAGTGTTGTAACAAGTTAGTGAGTGCCCTACTTTTGTCAGGATTACATGATCAGTGTTGTAACACATAAGTGAGTGCCCTAAACTATTGTCAGGATTACATGATCAGTGTTGTAACACGTAAGTGAGTGCCCTAAACTATTGTCAGGATTACATGATCAGTGTTGTAACAAGTTAGTGAGTGCACTAAACTTTTGTCAGGATTACATGATCAGTGTTGTAACAAGTTAGTGAGTGCCCTAAACTTTTGTCAGGATTACATGATCAATGTTGTAACACGTAAGTGAGTACCCTAAACTTTTGTCAGGATTACATGATCAGTGTTGTAGCAAGTTAGTGAGTGCCCTAAACTATTGTCAGGATTACATGATCAATGTTGTAACACATAAGTGAGTGCCCTCAACTATTGTCAGGATTACATGATCAGTGTTGTAACACATAAGTGAGTGCCCTAAACTATTGTCAGGATTACATGATCAGTGTTGTAACAAGTTAGAGAGTGCCCTAAACTATTGTCAGGATTTCATGATCAGTATTGTAACACATAAGCGAGTGCCCTAAACTTATGTCAGGATTACATGATCAGTGTTGTAACACGTAAGTGAGTGCCCTAAACTATTGTCAGGATTACATGATCAATGTTGTAACACGTAAGTGAGTGCCCTAAACTTTTGTCAGGATTACATGATCAGTGTTGTAACACGTAAGTGAGTGCCCTACACTATTGTCAGGATTACATGATCAGTGTTGTAACACATAAGTGAGTGCCCTAAACTTTTGTCAGGATTACATGATCAGTGTTGTAACAAGTTAGGGAGTGCCCTAAACGTTTGTCAGGATTACGTGATCAGTGTTGTAACACGTAAGGGAGTGCCCTAAACCTTTGTCTGCTGCTCTATGCATTCATTAATGCTACTGGTAAACATTTAAAAAAGAAGACTATTTTTATAAAGTGTAACACACAAGATCATTAGGATGTTAGATGTCAGAATTTCAAGGGCAGATATCTACACGAAACACAACAAAAATCTATAAACTGAAACCGAGGAAAAGGTTAGATTTTTTCTATTAGAAAATAGCAGTGTGCTAGGACTTCAATTAGGCTGCAAGCTTATGTTTGTGGCACAAAGAAATAGCCTACTACAGAGAATTAGATTGTAAGTGTGTGTTTTTTTGACATCCCAAAATTGCAATTCATGCTACAAGTTTTGGTGATCCACACTTTCTGTATCAGCTGACTCATGAACTCTTCTCAGATTTTAGTTGCTGGAAATGTACTGATATATAAGCCAAATGAGATGTCAGAGTTGTAAATACATTGCAAAAGTGTTGAGTCTGTTCTTTATGTTGTGCAGAGCACAAGTTTGCCACAATAAACCTTCCGACTTACTAGATGTGAAAGATAACACAAGGAAAGTGCCAATGCATTGTATTGTAGTAATAGTTATCAAGCACCAGTGATGTTAATAAATTAAAATAAATGTATGAATAATTAAATAAATATAAACAAATAAAGCAAGTTACTGTAAGTAACAATTATCAAAAGATGGCACTGGGCAGAGACACACTTGTGGAAAGGATGAATAACAGAGTATTGTATTAATTCAGTGAAAACCGCAGACATTCCTGACCAGCACTATACCTTTCAGGCAGATGCAGAGGAATGGCGACAGTTTCAAGCCGACCTACAGACAGCTGTGGCAGTGGCGGATGACTTCAAGATGGAGGCAGAGGAACAGCTGCACGCAGCACGGGAAAAACTGAGGGATGTTGAAAAGGAGAATGAGAGACTGAAAGCTGAAGTGGTACAAATGAAAGGGTAAGGACTTAAGCATGGTAGAGTTATATGTTTAAACACTGATGTTCTGCTTCATTTTGTTAAATTTGAAGAGGAGGAATAATAAAGGGAAGGTAAGTTGGTACACAAGGGCATGCTGTTAGGTATCCATTTCTTAAACAATAAGTAGCAAGGTGCAGCAAATTGTCTCCACCTGGGGTAGAGTGGACTAGTTTGGTGTCAGTACAAGAGCACCTCCTTATCCAACTAAAACGTTAGTCAGGGAAGCAGATATTTATCAGTTACTAACCAACATTGGCTCAAGGACAGTATAAAGCAAATATTTTAGTCATGTGTCATTTCATTGTTTAAATTAGTAACTAAGACATTACAAGACTTTTTCAGGAATGTGGCATCTGATATAATACTATCATAAGTCAAGTTGCCAGAGTGCCACATTAATTTGAACAGTAGTAGTGGGGATTTAAAAATGGACAGCAAATGGCTTCAGTGTGGTAAGAAAATGAAGCAGTAAGTAATGAGGCACATATATGTCCAGACTGGACAATGCCCTGCGCCATCCCATCAGAAGGATTCTGAGGGCATTATTCATTAATGACACTGATCAATAGACACGTCAAACTTCCAAGATGCACACATCTGTCTGGATCCTAACCAACAAGCCTTCATCTGCCACTATATCTGGTACGTTACCCAACTCCCTCAGTAATCACCTACCCACATTCATACTAAGACAGCACACAAACCCCATAAAACCCCCCATCCTACTTTCTATCTGTAGTTCCAAACATTTCCTACCAGACCAATGCATCAACACCTTAAAAAAATAAATTGGTCACCTCTTAAAACTCTACCATTAGATGAAGTCGTGGAGTACTTTAATACTACCTTCTTAGGTATCCTTAATCTTATGGCCCTGCAATGTATAATTTGTACTAAAACCAACCCAGCCCCCTAGATCTCAAAGGACACAAGATCCCTACTCAAACAACGAGACATAGCTTGGGTAACCTGGCCTACCAACAAAACAAGTACAAAATGACAATACTTCCTAGAACTCAGAAACAAAGCAAAAAAACAAATACGTAATGACAAAAAAAAAGTTATTATATCCAGCTACAAAAAACTCACTACAACAATCCACAAAAATTCTGGTCTGCAATCAACCACATTCTCCAACCAGGCAAAATCACCTCCCCAAACCCTAACATTGAAGGTGATAACAATGATATCGACACCCAGTTTAATAACTATTTCACCTCCTCCATCAAAACATTATTCAACAATTTCCCTACTACTAATACTACAAATACCCCCAAAATACAAAACTGTCACCATAAGACCAACACCCAATTCTCTCTTAAACCAGTTCCAGCTGACCTAATTTGTAAACACCTTGCCAAATTGAAACCCACCACTCTCGCTGCTGATAAACTCCCCGCTTATTACCTCAGGATTGATGCTTCTGCCATCACATATCCTATCTCCATACTTGTCAATAAATCCATACCTGAACACACTGTCTCCTCTCTCTGGAAAATTTCTTATGTTGTCCCCCTACACAAAGGTGGTTCCTCAACAGAACTGAGTAATTATCGTCCATAGCTATATTATCTCCCCTATCAAAAATCTTAGAAGACTGTGCACATACCCAACTACTGAATCATCTTCTTCAATATAACCTGCTAGCAAATTCCCAGCATGGATTTCGACCAAACCATAGTAACACCTCTGCTCTTACATCCTTTACTGACCACGTCAGCCAACAAAGAAATCTTGGTAACTTAGCATCTGTTGTCTTCTTAGACCTGTCAAAGGCATTTGACATGGTATCCCACTGCAAATTACTATCGACTCCCTCTGAGCTCAGTCTTGATAACTCTTCTCTACTATGGTTTAAAAATGATCTGTCCCTCCTGCAACAAGCTGTTAAATGGCATAACTCTCTCTCTCCCCTCTCCTCCCAGTGGGACAAGGTGTTCCACAAGGATCCATTCTTGATCCCTTACTATTTTCCATCTTTACCAATAACCTCCCCTCGGCTACCCAACAAACTAATATAGTGCAGTATGCTGATGACACAACCCTTATTTTCTCAGGCACCTCTCTACAATTTCTCCAAGATAGAACCAAGGAAGCCTTTACTACTATAGAAAAATGGCTAAATTCCTCCCAACTCATACTAAACCCATCTAAGACCAAACTCATGATCTTCTACCCATCCATAACTTTCACCCCTACCTCGCCATTCTCAATAACGTCTTCCAACAATACCCTTATCACACCAGTAACTCAAGCCAAACTGTTAGGTGTAACTATTGAAGAAAATCTAAAATTCAACAACCATAGCACTTACAATTGCCAAAGTTCATAAAAAAACAAGGTTCACCCTACTGCTGCAAGAGCTTCCTCACACAGGAATCCCGAATCACTATCTCTCGTACCCATCTACTGTTTACCTTACTATACGCTTCCCCAATTCTAACTAACCTAAACAAATCTGACCTTCTGAAACTGTCTACCTGCTACAATAATATCTCAAAATTTGCAACCAGTGCTAAGTTTTGTTCTCACCATTGCCTCTCCCTAAGACAACTAGGATGGTTAGAACTTACTAACCTACTAAAATACAATCAACTTCTCCTGACCCATCAACTGCTATACCAACCAAACAAAATCCCTGCCCTCTCTGGTCTGCTCACCTTCCATAATACTGTGTGTCAACTAAGATCTTCCAATACTGCCCTACTGACTGTTACCAATTGCTTACATAGCTCAGGCCAATTTCTTTATTCCTATGCAGTTGCTAAGGCCTGGAACTCTCTACCCTCTGACATTAATGTCTGAATAGTAAACATACTTTCAAATCCCTACTAAAAGATCTCCTATTCAAAACTTGGATATATTCCTGTACAGGGCCAGACTAATTTCACCTGTTCCTGACTTTCAACATCCCTAGATCACAGGCGTACTGTGTAATTTCACTTAGTGCATAGTACTGCGAACCAGGTGTTTAGGCCACCTTTATAGGTATGTTTTCTAGTTTATGACCCTGTTTATCTATGGAAACTTCTTTTTGAATTTATGTTCAAGCAATTGTATATGTGTTGTATAATACCTTGTTTAATTGTTTCTCAATATTCTAACAACCGTATGCTGCACCATTTATAAAACTCTGATTTTACTTATTTTATATGTTCTATGCTCTTTGTACAAAATAGCTATGTTTATATAATTTTTTATTATTTTTATATTTATTTACTATGAATCTGGACCTTTTCTCCCGGGGCCTCTGCTGAAAACGGTCACCTTGTGCCCAGTCGGACTAACCCAGTAAAGAAATGGAAAGTAAATAAATAGATAAAAACATATTGTAATAAGTTAAGGGTTCTCAGTCTGACCTTGTATTATTAATAAATAAATAGATAAAAACATATTGTAATAAGTTAAGGGTTCTCAGTCTGACCTTGTATTATTAATAAATAAATAGATAAAAACATATTGTAATAAGTTAAGGGTTCTCAGTCTGACCTTGTATTATTAATAAATAAATAGATAAAAACATATTGTAATAAGTTAAGGATTCTCAGTCTGACCTTGTATTATTAATAAATAAATAGATAAAAACATATTATAATAAGTTAAGGGTTCTCAGTCTGACCTTGTATTATTAATAAATAAATAGATAAAAACATATTGTACTAAGTTAATGGTTCTCAGTCTGACCTTGCATTATTAATAAATGAATAGATAAAAACATATTGTAATAAGTTAAGGGTTCTCAGTCTGACCTTGTATTATTAATAAATAAATAGATAAAAACATATTGTAATAAGTTAAGGGTTCTCAGTCTGACCTTGTATTATTAATAAATAAATAGATAAAAACATATTGTAATAAGTTAAGGATTCTCAGTCTGACCTTGTATTATTAATAAATACATAGATAAAAGCATATTGTAATAAGTTAAGGGTTCTCAGTCTGACCTTGTATTATTAATAAATAAATAGATAAAAACATATTGTAATAAGTTAATGGTTCTCAGTCTGACCTTGCATTATTAATAAATAAATAGATAAAACATATTGTAATAAGTTAAGGGTTCTCAGTCTGACCTTGTATTATTAATAAATAAATAGATAAAAACATATTGTAATAAGTTAAGGGTTCTCAGTCTGACCTTGTATTATTAATAAATAAATAGATAAAAACATATTGTAATAAGTTAAGGGTTCTCAGTCTGACCTTGTATTATTAATAAATAAATAGATAAAACATATTGTAATAAGTTAAGGGTTCTCAGTCTGACCTTGTATTATTAATAAATAAATAGATAAAAACATATTGTAATAAGTTGAGGGTTCTCAGTCTGACCTTGTATTATTAATAAATAAATAGATAAAAACATATTGTAATAAGTTGAGGGTTCTCAGTCTGACCTTGTATTATTAATAAATAAATAGATAAAAACATATTGTAATAAGTTAAGGATTCTCAGTCTGACCTTGTATTATTAATAAATACATAGATAAAAACATATTGTAATAAGTTAAGGGTTCTAAGTCTGACCTTGTATTATTAATAAATAAATAGATAAAAACATATTGTAATAAGTTAATGGTTCTCAGTCTGACCTTGCATTATTAATAAATAAATAGATAAAAACATATTGTAATAAGTTAAGGGTTCTCAGTCTGACCTTGTATTATTAATAAATAAATAGATAAAAACATATTGTAATAAGTTAAGGGTTCTCAGTCTGACCTTGTATTATTAATAAATAAATAGATAAAAACATATTGTAATACGTTAAGGGTTCTCAGTCTGACCTTGTATTATTAATAAATAAATAGATAAAAACATATTGTAATAAGTTAAGGGTTCTCAGTCTGACCTTGCATTATTAATAAATAAATAGATAAAAACATATTGTAATAAGTTAAGGGTTCTCAGTCTGACCTTGCATTATTAATAAATAAATAGATAAAAACATATTGTAATAAGTTAAGGGTTCTCAGTCTGACCTTGTATTATTAATAAATAAATAGATAAAAACATATTGTAATAAGTTAAGGGTTCTCAGTCTGACCTTGTATTATTAATAAATAAATAGATAAAAACATATTGTAATAAGTTAAGGGTTCTCAGTCTGACCTTGTATTATTAATAAATAAATAGATAAAACATATTGTAATAAGTTAAGGGTTCTCAGTCTGACCTTGTATTATTAATAAATAAATAGATAAAAACATATTGTAATAAGTTAAGGATTCTCAGTCTGACCTTGTATTATTAATAAATACATAGATAAAAACATATTGTAATAAGTTAAGGGTTCTCAGTCTGACCTTGTATTATTAATAAATAAATAGATAAAAACATATTGTAATAAGTTAATGGTTCTCAGTCTGACCTTGCATTATTAATAAATAAATAGATAAAAACATATTGTAATAAGTTAAGGATTCTCAGTCTGACCTTGTATTATTAATAAATAAATAGATAAAAACATATTGTAATAAGTTAAGGGTTCTCAGTCTGACCTTGTATTATTAATAAATAAATAGATAAAAACATATTGTAATAAGTTAAGGGTTCCCAGTCTGACCTTGTATTATTAATAAATAAATAGATAAAAACATATTGTAATAAGTTAAGGATTCTCAGTCTGACCTTGTATTATTAATAAATACATAGATAAAAACATATTGTAATAAGTTAAGGGTTCTCAGTCTGACCTTGTATTATTAATAAATAAATAGATAAAAACATATTGTAATAAGTTAATGGTTCTCAGTCTGACCTTGCATTATTAATAAATAAATAGATAAAAACATATTGTAATAAGTTAAGGGTTCTCAGTCTGACCTTGTATTATTAATAAATAAATAGATAAAAACATATTGTAATAAGTTAAGGGTTCTCAGTCTGACCTTGTATTATTAATAAATAAATAGATAAAAACATATTGTAATAAGTTAAGGATTCTCAGTCTGACCTTGTATTATTAATAAATACATAGATAAAAACATATTGTAATAAGTTAAGGGTTCTCAGTCTGACCTTGTATTATTAATAAATAAATAGATAAAAACATATTGTAATAAGTTAAGGGTTCTCAGTCTGACCTTGTATTATTAATAAATAAATAGATAAAAACATAGTGTAATAAGTTAAGGGTTCTCAGTCTGACCTTGTATTATTAATAAATAAATAGATAAAAACATAGTGTAATAAGTTAAGGGTTCTCAGTCTGACCTTGCATTATTAATAAATAAATAGATAAAAACATATTCTAATAAGTTAAGGGTTCTCAGTCTGACCTTGCATTATTAATAAATAAATAGATAAAAACATATTCTAATAAGTTAAGGGTTCTCAGTCTGACCTTGTATTATTAATAAATAAATAGATAAAAACATATTGTAATAAGTTAAGGGTTCTCAGTCTGACCTTGTATTATTAATAAATAAATAGATAAAAACATATTGTAATAAGTTAAGGGTTCTCAGTCTGACCTTGTATTATTAATAAATAAATAGATAAAAACATATTGTAATAAGTTAAGGGTTCTCAGTCTGACCTTGTATTATTAATAAATAAATAGATAAAAACATATTGTAATAAGTTAAGGGTTCTCAGTCTGACCTTGTATTATTAATAAATAAATAGATAAAAACATATTGTAATAAGTTAAGGGTTCTCAGTCTGACCTTGTATTATTAATAAATAAATAGATAAAACATATTGTAATAAGTTAAGGGTTCTCAGTCTGACCTTGTATTATTAATAAATAAATAGATAAAAACATATTGTAATAAGTTAAGGGTTCTCAGTCTGACCTTGTATTATTAATAAATAAATAGATAAAAACATATTGTAATAAGTTAAGGGTTCTCAGTCTGACCTTGTATTATTAATAAATAAATAGATAAAAACATATTGTAATAAGTTAAGGGTTCTCAGTCTGACCTTGTATTATTTAGGTCCCTCATTCTGTCTACTACAACCCCAACATCGAATTGTTTCTGAGATTTAGTCTGCAGACAAAGGCATAGTAATGTGGTATCATTTTCACTCAGTGAATAAAGCACTGACAACATCTGCACTGCCTCTGGGACTTTTCAGTGCTGTCCTGATCCTCTTTACAAAGAAGGCAGAAGTGGACATTTTACATTTAACTATACCGCTCTCACATTATGTACACATATTATGCTTTCCTATTTATCAGGCACATGATTATATACTGTTTGACTAAGACCCCACAAAAAAGCACTGTTGCTGAGTGCTTTACTCATATACGAGGACACAATCTCATTATGTACATTCAGATAATCTACATTTCAGCATTATAAGTTTTATCTATGTATAGTGACCCTAAGGCATTGCTAAGGATTTCTTTTATTTTTAAGGGAATAATTTATGCTTTATCCACATCAAAAGTCTCACTGGACCAATCCCAGCTCTCTGTCATGCAATATATTGGAAGATACTTCCTGGTGCCGACTGTATACTAAGATGGAGGAAACTGTAGTCACAGCACTTATCTTCACGCTCAGAGGTCCAGAATTACAGAATGACTTATTTTTTTCAATCTCTGTGTTTTGTGAGGGCTGCAACAAAATGAAAGCAATGTATAGCATTAAACCAGGTGTACAGTGAGTAAATACCATGCAGCTGGTCAGAAGCAGTTTTTTTTTTTGATCAGCCTAACATTACCTATCAGAGCCTTCTCTGACTTTATTTTCAGTGGGTAACAAAAATGGGCCATGTGATCCCTTTCCAGACATTACCAACTTACCTAGAAAAATTAATAGAAACAAACATACTATAATTATAAAATCACATACATGGACCAACATAGTTAGAGAGAAAGCAGTGGCAGTAAACTTCAGGGTAATAAAATCATTTACACATTAAAATATGACAAAAGTATATTAACTGCATATTAAGCAGGTAACATGTCTTGGTAACATGATGTAACATGGTAACCATGATGTCACAAATATGCCTAAAGCAGATGGCCTATGCTGACCGCCTTAAAAAACTAAAGCTATACTCTGTCGCATATCGTCTACTCCGAGGTGATCTCTGCTTAACAGACTTGGTTTAAGCAGATGTACACTTCTCTAGAGTTATAGCTGGACTTTGACAAGGATGTAAATCATCTGTTGTTTGCATGACTACTCCTTTCCAAAGAATTGTACAAACTTTAGATGTTCAGAATCTGGAGACCCATCAGCAAACTCTGAGGGCAAACATCATTTTTACTTTTACTTTATCTAGTTGAAAAAAATAAGAGAGGTAGGGGTCAACTCACACCCCTTAGTATGTAAATGAGTTAATGTTTCAAGCAATCCATGCATGGGTAAGGTAGTGGTCTATTTTGTTAGAACTTGGCTCCATCTTTAAACCTGTCTAAGTAGGTGGCTACAATGGCATGTACCAAACAAAACCTAACTGTCGCTAATAAATCAAGTAATTATTATGGTGACTTGCTATTCCTTGTCACAATCGCTAAGGCATGGAACAAATTTCCAAAGCAAATCTGGCTTTTAAGTAACATGCAGTAATTCATATCTATACTAAAATATCACCCGCCAACCAATAAACTATACGGCTGTACCAACCGCACCTACAGTTTGAGGTATGCCATCCTAACCCTGGCCACTATGGATACTGTACAAGTGTATTAACATAGTGTTTTTGATTTTACTCCAAATGTCTTAAAACATGTATTTCCTTAATCTGATGCACTTTTTAAATAATTTCTGTTGACTAATTTTCTTTTGAATTGTCAAAAAATGTATTTCTGTCCTTCTTTTGGAGATTTCCTTCAAGGGCCTCCATTGAAAATGGACATTTCAGTTTCCAGACAGACTTTCACAGTAAACAAAAGCAAATAAAAAATAAATATGGGCATATTTCTCAAACCTGATATTAAGGTGGGCACCTGCCTGCTTCTCTAACCACCAGTACAATGAAAACTGTTTCCTTGATGGTGAGAGATGGAACAGACTCTTAACAAAATGATTTGTAATGTGGTATAAAGTTTAGCAACCTCACAGGTAGTTTCATTACTTGTGGTGTGCAGCCCCCTAACAGGGGGCTATGTATGTAAAGTGCTATAAATTTTAGCAGCCTCAGAGGTAGGTTCATTACTTGTGGTGTGCAGCCCCCTAACAGGGGGCTATGTATGTAAAGTGCTATAAATTTTAGCAGCCTCAGAGGTAGGTTCATTACTTGTGGTGTGCAGCCCCCTAACAAGGGGCTATGTATGTAAAGTGCTATAAATTTTAGCAGCCTCAGAGGTAGGTTCATTATTTATAATGGACATCCCCTACAAGGGGCTGTTTGGAATTTTCCTCCATGTAAAAATGTTTTAACTCATTACATCTGAGTGACTTCCTCAAGTGTTAATGCAGTTAACTCCTACTGATGCCTCTGGGCATTAAATATTGCTTGTTCATATTTGCATCAATAATTCCAAAACCATGCTATATACAACATTTTAAAAGATTTCATCTTAAAGCTTACACAATGGCAAACTCATCTGCAAAACTATTTGAACTCTGCCTAGTGCAAGTAATGATATATTAACTGTTTTTTTATGATATTAATTTATATAGATATAATTTTGACATTTTTCTAAATATCTCAACAACCAAGTAACATACATAACTCCTTAGCCTCACATGAAAGCTATTAGCTAGATGAATAAAATGCTGTTGACAGTATGCATGTAACTTGACTTGTTGCTGAGATATTTTAAGTTGTTTACAAAATATTACAAACATAATAATTATGTTTACTGTGACTTATAAAATTCATTTTAAGACCTAGAACCTAAACAATAGTAGCACTGTAAAACTAGCTTGTGCTGAAGAGTTTGCCATTTATACTTCTTTCATAATCCCTATGGTTCCAGATATATGAACATTTGTTTGAAATGTGACTGCATAACTTGATTCTGTCTAAAGACGTAGGCTCCAGCCATTGGAAGTTACAGTGCAAACTTCCTGAGCTACCTTGGAGTGAATGAGTTAACAGAAGTCTGTTCTGTCTATCAATTCCAGGTGAAGGAGTAGTGATTATTTATCGTCAGAAACACAGCCATGTTTCATAAACTGTCTCCCTTTGACCTGCTAGAAAATTTGGAAAAGCTATCATGTAGTTTTGACCTGTTGATGAATGTAGACTGACAGACCCTGAATCTCAGAACATCACCTGCATATGTGTGAGCAAAACAGGTTGCATTTGTCGGCAAACAGGTGATATTTGTGGGCTTAACAAGACTGAGAAAAACACAGACTAGGATAGGGATGAAGAATGAATATTGTGGAACTCCTTAAACATGACACAGTTCATTTCAAAACAAAACTTTAACTTTTTTGTACACTGAAGGTAATCTGCAGACTAGGTTAATGTCAAACTGTCACATCCATGTAAGTAAACTTCCTTAGCTGATGACTGATATGAGGCCAAATTAGAAGCTTTGCTGTGGTCTGTAACCTGCCCTGTTATTAAAATAGTTTACAGATGAATCCAAGTTCTAACAAAGTAAATTATCATTTCTCCCATGGATGCACTGCTTGAAATTGTAACTCATCTATGACGTTAAAGAGCTGTTCAGACTCTGATCGGTCAAAGGTTTCGCCAAGGGCATCCTCAAGGGATATTGGATCAATGCAAAAGAAAAGAACAACTGGAATCCAAAAACGTACCACAGAGCCCTTGTACCAGCAACAACAAGTAGGTAGTCTTAACGAATTTATTTATCACAAACGTTTTCGCCGCACAAAGGTGCAGCTTCCTCAGAGAAAACAAATTAACAATGAGGTAAAAGTGCGCCTTTTATACAAAGAAAAAGGAAATGACAACATGGTAAGGTGAAACTCATTGTAGTAATTGGTAAACAAGTAGAAGCCTACACAAGAACAACTTGTTCCCCAAAGAGAAAATGCAAACATTAATTCATGTTAGTAATAAGCATTTCAAAGTGTGGAATGTTACCAAAGAAATAAACATAAAATTTAAAATGACATATTTAAAATTCTTAAAATATGTAAAAGAAAACATAACGTTAAAGTAAAAATTCAACATAAAAAGTCATTCAAATAGCAACTCATAAAAAAGTAAGTATAATATGCAGTAATGGATTAAATCTTAGTAAAAAAATAATGGTAATCCATTATAAGTATGAACCATAATGAGCAACTGTGTACCTTAAAGATATTATTGTGTTATTTTTATTTTTTACTAAGATTTAATCCATTACTGCATATTATACTTACTTTTTTATGAGTTGCTATTTGAATGACTTTTTATGTTGAATTTTTACTTTAACGTTATGTTTTCTTTTACATATTTTAAAAATTTTAAATATGTCATTTTAAATTTTATGTTTATTTCTTTGGTAACATTCCACACTTTGAAATGCTTATTACTAACATGAATTAATGTTTGCATTTTCTCTTTGGGGAACAAGTTGTTCTTGTGTAGGCTTCTACTTGTTTACCAATTACTACAATGAGTTTCACCTTACCATGTTGTCATTTCCTTTTTCTTTGTATAAAAGGGGCGTGCACTTTTACCTCATTGTTAATTTGTTTTCTCTGAGGAAGCTGCACCTTTGTGCGGCGAAAACGTTTGTGATAAATAAATTCGTTAAGACTACCTACTTGTTGTTGCTGGTACAAGGGCTCTGTGGTACGTTTTTGGATTCCGGATATTGGATCAATGTCATAAACAGAACATAATAAACCATTTGGGTTTAGAAGAATATTGTTGAAAGCTTTCAGAAAACTTGAGAAGAGAGAAACATACATCTCCTGGTCTGCCAAAGGAAGAGATATATTTTAAAAGATTGTTTGTGGTTTTAAGGTTGCTTTGGTAGAAGAAAAAGGTAAAACCATGGCCATAATATTTTGATAGCTTTTTATTACGTATTCTGGAAGTACAGATTATTAGAAGACCAGGTGATCTCTTAAGTACTTGACAAATGCATTTTTTATAATGTTAGATTGACAAACTGGGGCCTCTTTCACCTTCAGATAATGGGGGTACAGATGCCCAAAATTGGGGACACTTTTTTAAATAATACTTTAATTCACTTAAGAAATTAGTGAAACAACAGATACATTTTCTGGAGAAAAAGTAACATGAAACTGTAACGTCTGGTCAAATTGACTGTAATCTTCAGATACTTAACAAAACAACATTTTACAGGGATCAGGGCTAAAGTATATGACAAAATCAGGGGCATTCTACAAAATCAGTGACAGCTGAGAGTTATATGTCAAAGTAATATGTCAAATATTGTACCAGGTATCACTGCCATGGCCTTGTCAAATAGTTCATTAATAAGACATAAAACAGGGCTGTAGGTAGCAAATAATAATTAATGTTGATGTCATCCAATCATCTTGGTCATATGTGTACTGGGATTAACTTTTATGATACATTCCTATAACTGGGATTAATTCCTATGAGAATCCTATAACTGGGATTAATTATAATGCAAATCACATAATTGTGATTAATTCCTATGATAGATTCCTATAACTGGGAATAATTCCTATGAGAGATTCTTGTAACAAGCATTGAATAAATATGCCGAATATTTTTTATTAGCATAACCTTTCAAAGTTTCCATGTTTCATAAGAATGTAACATTTATGGATGCAATTTTCATTCTAAACATGTCTCCTTAGTAATAATTGTACTTAAAATGGTATATAAGGGAGCACATTATTAAATAGGTCTAAAACAGTTTATAATTTAGATAATTTGTAAACAATTTAACAGGCAATGCAGAAATATAAGCAGAGGGATAAAACAGTAACAATAATGGCCAGTGATCAGAAACTGACCAAGGTTTAACTTAATTATGTTAAAGATTCAATCATAACATGACAGAATAAATGTAATCTGTGATATAGGTTCATAGGTTCATAGGTTTATACTAGGCTATCTGCCCTAAGGCATTTATAAGCCTAGCCCAAATTTTTGTGGCTTACGCCACCCCTTATATGAAAAAATACTGTGCCCATTAGTTTGTTGTGCCTCTGTCCAGCAGTGACACAGAGATGATTCCCAGGGTAAATCTACGATCTCCCATCCACAGGTCTAGATTTCTCTTGAACAGAGTCAGCGAGGTGCTCTGCCTCACATGGACCGGGATTTTATTCCACAGCATAGGGAGTCTCTGAGTGATAAATCTATCCCTCCAGCACGTCCTATTTATATCCGTGCTAAGGTTTAAGTCGCTTGCTCTAGTGGTTTTGGTGGATTTGGATTTTTTGAGGTGGAGCATGTCCATTAATTCTGGGTTGGACATGGCCTTGTATGTCAGGCACATGTCACCTCTGAGCAGACGGTATGCGACTGAATAGAGCTGGAGTTTCTTCAATCTGGCAGCATATGACAGATTTTGGAGTCCCTTTATCCTTTTGGTGAGGAACTTTGGGGTCTCTCCAATTGCTGCAGATGTCGGGTGAGATACATCCCGAATGGGGCATTGTACTTGATCATTGGTCTGATAAGTGAAGAGTACAGGGAACAATGACCTCACTAGATCTGGATGTGAATCCCTTCATGATCAGGTGGGCAATGTAGAAGGTCTTTCTAACCACTTTAGCAATGTGAGTGTCAAAAGAAAGGCCACTGTCAACCTGGGTCTCCAGGTCCCTGATAACCTCTTCTGTGCTTAGTGGATTGCCACCTATATGGTAGCTTGGGGTTACCTTGTTTTTCCCGAAGGGTATGACTATACATTTTTTGGCGTTTAACTTCAGGCCATGGCTCTGGCACCAGCTATCTGTTTCCGTGAGTCCCTTCTGAAGGATATCCGTGTCCGATGCACTTTCCACTACGGCGCCCAGTTTGCAGTCGTCTGCAAACTTTGTCAGCCAAAGTCCTCCCATGTTGGCCTGTACTTCTGAGAAGTAGATGCCAAACAATAGGGGGCCAAGGACCGAGCCCTGTGGGACACCACTTGTGACCGGCTTGGAGTCTGACACAGTGCCAGCAACTCTAACCCTGTGGGTTCTGTCCTTAAGCCAGTTTGCAACCCATCTTGTGACATATGGGTTTACATTTAAGCTGGTAAGTTTTTCTACAATATCCGAGTGGGGTATTGTGTCGAAAGCCTTTGCAAGGTCAAGGTAGGCTGTATGGACTGCCTTTCGCTCATCAATGGCCTTGGTGACTGTTTCGAAGTCGACCAAGTTCAAAAGGCATGATCTTCCCTTGACAAAGCCAAACTGGGTCGGGTCCAATGTCTGCAAGTCCCCTATATCTTTGTTTATGAGCTCCATTATGATCCTCTCCATAGCTTTCCAGACTAGACTTGTTAAGCTTATGGCGGGTAATTACCAGGGTCCGTAGAGGTGCCGCCTTTGTGGAGTGGGACCACAGTTGCCGTACGCCACTCCTTGGGCACGTATCCTGTGGTAAGGCTGAGATTAAACAGCTGCCTTATGTGCGGGTTTAATTCCTCATTTAGCTCGTGTAGCACACAGCCGGGGACACCATCCGGTCCCATTGATGCTGTGTTTTTAGCTTTAGAGAGAGCAGCTTTCACCTGCGCATTTGAGATGTCCGGGAGGCTACACTCGGCTGGGATAGTTATCTCTCCTTTAGGGGGTGAGAGAGGGGTGAAGTTTGCACTGAACCTGTCTGCCAGTATGTTGGCAATGTCTGTGGGTTCAGTGATTTTTGTATCATTTTGGACTAATTCTGAGCATATCTGGGAGTTTCCACCCAGGTTCCTAACATAGCTGAAAAAGGCCTTATGATTGTCCTTTGAATCCATGGCAATTTTTCTCTCAAAATTGGCCTTAGTTGATTTTATGAGTGCTCGTATTTTTTTACTAATAATGATCAGGGGTGACTTCCCTTTTATGGATTTTGTTCTATCATGTAATAGCTTTCTCCTTTTATTGTAAAGTTTGTTAATGGCTGGGGTCCACCAGACTGGACGTTTGCCCTTTGTGGAAAGAGTCTTGGTTTTATTTGGGATTGCCTGATCCATGCAGTCCTGGAGGTGTTCATAGAAGGCATTTGTAAGGGCTTCCGCAGCTTGGGTTGTGGTTTCCACTGGCTCAGGGGCCTTGAAGGATACCACACCAGTCTTGAGTAGTGTGAAGTTTGCTTTAGAGAAGTTCTTCACTATGGTCTTTTTTGTTTGGGGTGGGGGCGGGATGTGGATTTCCAGTGAGATTAGTTTATGATCAGATCTCACCAATGAGGGATATATTTCGGGTGTGGAGCATTTTGTCCCCATGTTTGTGACAATGAGATCTAGTATATTTTCTCCTCTCGTGGGAACAGTGACTAGCTGTTCCATGGCATTTGAATTTATGAACTCCAGGAACCGTTGGGCTAGAAAGTTAGGGCTTGAGTAATGTTCCCAGTCTATATTTGGGTAGTTGAAGTCACCCAATATGATGGTGTTTGGAGATACATTAATACCCTCCAGTGTCTTCAGGAAGGCTGTGTGGGGTTCCTGAGTTTAAGAGGGTGGCCTGTAGCATGCTACAATTTGTAGAGCAGTTTTGCCTATGGTTAGTTGCACCTGGATGGTTTCCAAGCTTGATGCGTTGCCACCAACCTGGAGGTGTGGGTATCCTTTATGAATATGGATACACCCTCCTTTTGTGGTGTGGTCTGGGTTTTTGGGCGGAACGCATGATATGAGGTAAAACCTAATAGTGCCAGGGTGCTCTCAGGAGCCTTGAAACAGGTTTCAGTTACAGCACAGACATCGATGTTCTCCATACTGAGAAGGGCCTCGAGTGCGTGCATTTTGAGATTTAGACTTCTGGCATTGAGCAGCATTACCCTCAGTTTCTTCCCATTTTTGTTTTCTAGGGTGGTAGGTTTAGAATTTGAGCCTTGCCTAAAAAAGGCACTATGGGGGTGGCAAGAGCCTTAGCCAATATCCGGAATCCCAGGGGTGACAGGTGCAAGCCGTCCCTTGCGAAGCAGCGTGGCTTGTCAAGCATGTCATCCCAGGCAGACAGACACTGGATCCCCTTTGAATGACACCAGACATTAAGCCAAATGTTAAAGCTGATCATCTTGTAGGACACATCTCAGAAAAATACCAGAAAGCCAGCTTTCTCAGAAAAAGACCAGAAAGCCAGCTTGTTATATAAAACCCAGAAAGTAAAAATGATACAGGCCCAGCACGGAGTTTTGTTTTAGGTTCTGCCACTTAATGTTTTACTGGAAAGGTTTATCCACCTGATGAAAATGTTTTTTAGACATTTTAGATAAGAAAAGTCAGTCTCACTTCCGAAGTTTCCAAGGGAGATATTAGTTTGAGCTGTTTGCATGACTGCTGCTAATGTCACAGTTACAGTTTGTCTCTTGTGTGTTTCTTGTCAGAAGTTGTAACCTGATTATACTAGAATAAGCTTGGAACACACACACAAATTGAGTGATTAGATTATTTGAATGGTGAACCACTTACAAGAAGAGATACAAACATATACCAATCACTGAGCTCGATATAAACACACGTTCTTTGCATTTTATTCACAATCACTTCCTGGTTTTATATTGTACTGTGTATGAGTAGTCATATTACTGACTTCAGGGTGAGACTTGATTTGGTCAGAATTAGTGCTCCAGCCCAAATAACAAATGCAATAAGGAAATGAATAAATAATCTCAGTCTGTAGAATATCTTCTACACTGCTCAGTGATTTAAGGTCTCACCCCTTTTGCTGTAGCAACAAACATATTCTTTATTTCTATTATATTTTACATCCCTAAGGACAAGCTAGGTTAATGCTGATGAGTATCTTGGCTCTGACATGTTAGCAGAGATATTACTGTACATCATTTATTACCCATAAGCACTCTGAAACTTTTATATGACTTTACAGTCTCACAAAACAGTATATGATGCTTTCTAATAAGCAAACTTTAAGGCATAATGCTTCACGCTCTGGCTAACAGTAGCCCCCTGGTGACGCTCTAGCTAACAGTTGCCCCCTGGTGACGCTCTGGCTAACAGTTGGCCCCTGATGACTTGAGCCAAATGTACCTTCCAACCTGCAGTTAGAAGAACAATGTGAGATATTTTAAGCTTTGAAAGCACATCATTTAAGAATAATGCGGTGAGACTTATTTTAAACTTAGGAGAGTACATGTCTTAAGAGGAAACACATTGCAAGTTCATTGTAGACTTAAATGAAATATGGTCTGTGCTTTTTTAAAGAAATAACACAGAAAATAATGGCAGAATGTGAACAGCACCAAGTTCATAACCCACATCTATATTTTGCATACACTTTTGCATTAAAATCATTTACTCAAACTCAGCTTTATTTTTTTGTGTAATACCCAGTATGATAACTAATACAATATGATTATAACGTGTTATAACGAATTGAGAATAAAGTCACAAAGATAATGTTTGTTCATTTTACAACTGCAGTGCCATTTGCCAACTAAGACTGAAAAACAGTTATTTTATTTTGGCAATATTTGTCATTAACTGGGTAGTTATCCCTCTCATTAATCAATAGCCCTGAGTTAAAGATAAATTAAAAAAAAAGATTCTCAAATAAATTTCATTAGAGACCCAAAAACCAGGACACTAAGCTTCACTATACAGGTGATCCCTACCTTATATGACACTTTGGTGTACTGTAATTAGGTCCCCAAGTGATAGTTTTGAATTAAGCAGTCTCTTTTTGTGTTCTTATGACAGATAATCCTGCATCTCCGATCATTTTCTATAAACTATTACACGGCTCAGGAGAATGGTTTGACTGCTTGAGTTTTTCAAACAAGCCAGCATAAGTGAATGATCAGGGCATGTTTCTCATACTGAAACAGATGCGTTAGAAATTTGACATTAACTTCACCACTGAAGGTAGCTTATGAATTTCTAGTTGACAGAAGTCAAACTATCTTCAGTGCAGGACTTCTAATGTCTCTTAGATGGGAATTTCTGAGGCAGAGCTGCAATCCAGTGGGAGGCTATTTGCCAAACAAATTAAAATTGTTGAAGACAAGGATGATGACATAATATCTATAAACATAGGACCACCATAATTTACAGTAAAGTGTGTGGGGAGTTATGACTTAATAATACATTCATCAGAATTAAAGTCAAATGTGCCTTTTAATAAGGGTAATTGAAAGGGGAGTATTTAGGCCTGTAATTCAGAAAAGCTATAAACATCACATAGTAAAGGAAGCATGGTGCTGTTGCTTCATAACCAACCCTATAATCTAAACTCTGACAAGGAAAGTTACTTCTGCATTCCAATCTGTGCACGATTCTCTGTGAATTATGTCTACTTAGCCTCCTCTCAGTCCTCCCCTCTTCAAACCTGTCAATCCACGTCCCCATTTTTCTCTCCAGCATTCTCCACCAGTAGTCTCTTACTCTTCCCTGATATATCATCAGTTATATTAACTGAGCTTCTTTAATAGCATGCTCACTGTCACTCCACGTCCCCATTTTTCTCTCCAGCATTCTCCACCAGTAGTCTCTTACTCTTCCCTGATATATCCTCAGTTATATTAACTGAGCTTCTTTAATAGCATGCTCACTGTCACATTCTGGTACTGTATACCTGCCTTACTGGTACAATTAACAACTAAACATTTATATTATTACCCTTCCTGTTATTTGCTTTCACTATTTCAGATGATACTTGATATTACTTGTATATTTGATCTGTACCTTCAACAAACCATAAAGAAGACACACCAAAAGCTAGGCTGCCCCTGTGAAGTAAAAGCGCACCTTACTGACTTTTCTAGACAAAACATAGCTACTTCTTTTCTACCCCCTCCTATTATATGCCTGTTCTATCCTAACCAATCTCAACTCCTCTCTATCAGCCAAACTAGAACAATGTACAAGAAAGCAGCCAACTTCACAACCAACCAACAGTATAGATGATATGGGTCTCTCTCTCTCTCTCTCAAAAACAACTAAACTAGCTTGAACTACAAAATTCTCTCTTGTACTCACAATTAATTACAAACTTCGAACTACTGCACAACCCTGAAAAATTCCCATCAATTCACTCCATCATTCAACCTTACACTTTTAAGAGACCTCAGCGTTCCACTGGCAAATCGTTAGTCTCCATAACTAAACCTAACAACAATGCAGGATACCCCCTGTAGTCATACAACATTGCTAATAGCTGCAATACCATCCCACTCCAGTTAAGGACCGTCTGAACCTGAAAGGCTTTAAATGTCAACTGAAGCAACATCTGATATGTAAATAGCTCTTCACCTGCACCACACTGGTTAAACTGGTACTAGTATAGCTTTATGAATAGCTCTTCACCTGCACCACACTGGTTAAACTGGTACTAGTATAGCTTTATGAATAGCTCTTCACCTGCACCGCACTGGTTAAACTGGTACTAGTATAGCTTTATGAATAGCTCTTCACCTGCACCGCACTGGTTAAACTGGTACTAGTATAGCTTTATGAATAGCTCTTCACCTGCACCACACTGGTTAAACTGGTACTAGTATAGCTTTATGAATAGCTCTTCACCTGCACCACACTGGTTAAACTGGTACTAGTATAGCTTTATGAATAGCTCTTCACCTGCACCACACTGGTTAAACTGGTACTAGTATAGCTTTATGAATTTGTGCCATAACTGCCCCAGAAAGCTTGCTGTACTATTATCCCAACTATCCCCTCCTCTATCATGTAATCTCCCTTACCTTTCTTGTGCCACCTACCATCCTTCCTTTTCTGTGCTGCTCTCTTTATCGTAACATTTGTATTCATATATAACCCATGCAACTGTTATTTGTAATTGAAACTGTAAATGTTGTAACTGATATCAAGGATGTCTGAATGGAACTGTTGCTCATAAATGAAACTCACTGTAAATGATGAAACAATGCAAATGACGTCCATGATTTCTGTATAATGGAGCCTTTCTCCCCGAGCTGCAGCTCAAAATGGGCACTGCTCTTTTGGATTACCCTGATAAAGAAATGCCAATAAATAAGCTATCTAATGTTCAGCGCTTAAAGCTTTGCAGTAATGTTTTTCATCTCTGTACATTTGCACATTTTCTTGTATATCAGGGCTGGGCCTGACATTCGTACTCAGGCATTCAGTGCTATACCTCTGTTAATGCATTTAAATAAAATAAAATGAAATAAACTACTGAGATACCAAATCAGCAATTAGCTAGCATATTTAAAATGAAACAAACTCAGCAATGAATAGGGGTTTGCACTGTGACCTTTGTGAGTTTACAACTTCTTTGAGGGGTAGTAGATCAAGGGTTAGAAATGACACTACAGCCAGGGCTACTGTGCTGTGACCTCAAGAACCATAATCAGTCCTGCAGACAGTATCAGTGGGCAAAAAGTGAACAACTATGAAAATGAGAGGAACTTATCTTAGTTTAATGGCCTTTAGTAAGACTCATGTAGCTGTTACACTGGCACAGAGGTAAGGTATCCACCTGTGATGTAAGAGAATTAGGTTTGGTAAGACTTGGGTCATGGGATTGGTAGGTTAACAAACAGTGGTTAAGGTGGTCTGTCCTTCTTGGGGTGGACAGGGCTGTAGACCAGTTCAATAAACAGTTGGGGATAGAGTCCTGGGAATGAGGTTGTATACTGAACACCCTCCATCAGCATGCAAGCATGCTTGTGCACATATCACTGGATCCTGACAGTGTAGGTGCAGTAAACATACATGTGACAAAAACGGTGGGGATTAAGGTATATCTGCAGTGCTTTATTCAAGGTCGAGATTGACTAAACTGAGTGACCTGGCAGCAGAGGGAAAGAGTAACAGAAATGCTGATGGTCATGAAAGACGGTACTCTACAACATTAATAAAAAACAAAATGTAATAAAACTAAATACACATTTATATGAAAGGCATGTTAATTTGCTTCAGGGTTTCTTAAACTGTCTAAGCTAGCAGTATTTTTTTTTCTTAACTCGGATATTCAGGCACCAAGTTTTTCACTGCCTACATATCCTTTATCCTATATGATGTCTGTAAAATAAATAAGTGAAAAAATACGAAAATCACATATTTCAGACTGGTTCTCATATTTTGTACCCTGCCTAATCTGCCATTCATTGATTCTGTCAGAATGCATCTGTTATCTGATTTTGTTTGTTGTTTATAGTCTTCTTTTATTTTGGTATAGATTTGTCACTGTAGACCATGGCAGCCATCGAGAAAAGACGGAGGAAGCAGTTAATTCTCTGACTGACCCCCCTACTGTAAATGGTATCACTCGACTCAGGAAGGGTCTGCCTGCAGGATCCATGAATTCTTCTACTCAGCTGAACCAGGTAACCTTCTGACTAGGTTACAGTACTTCTGATCAGGTTCCTTCAGTTAGTAAGGGCTTTCTGAAGTCCTGCATTAAGAATGTGGAGCAGAGTCATTCTGTAACACTAGTAAGTCAGCAGGATGCCAGAGGCAGTCACTCGGGAGAATTACAGGTAGAGGGAGGTGGGATCACTGTGAGGAGAAGAAGCAACAATCATTTCATTAAATTGAATCTTGAATGAAAAAAAAACAGAAATAAAAAGATTGACTGAGCTCACCTCCAAAGGCAGTACACGCGGAAACCAAGTAAATGTAGAGCGCAAACCACCAAAGGCAGTGCACACGGAAACCAAGTAAATGTAGAGCGCAAACCACCAAAGGCAGTGCACGTGGAAACCAAGTAAATGTAGAGAGCAAACCACCAAAGGCAGTGCACATGGAAACCAAGTAAATGTAGAGAGCAAACCACCAAAGGCAGTACACATGGAAACCAAGTAAATGTAGAGAGCAAACCACCAAAGGCAGTACACGTGGAAACCAAGTAAATGTAGAGAGCAAACCACCAAAGGCAGTACACGTGGAAACCAAGTAAATGTAGAGAGAAAACCACCAAAGGCAGTACACGTGGAAACCAAGTAAATGTAGAGAGCAAACCTGCTGCTGCCACCCACGCTGAAGGAAAATGGCTGAAATTGTTAAAATCAGTTCCTTTATTAACAAAGTAAAACATAATCCTGCTGTTGCTGTCTGGATAAGTGCTTTCGGTTGTTGAACCTTTTATCAAATCCTAAAGAAAAAAGCAGCTTCCTTTCATTTAAAAAGAGCTTCCTGCAGCTCATTCATTCAATCAACCAATTAAGTTTTGGTGTATGGACACACCTCTCATTCAGAGTGCATGTTCTATTTACTTAGTGTTAGCTAAAAGCTTGGAGTTTTTAAAGTGAAATAACACAGGATTAATGCATGTGCATTATTTCTTTAGAGCCCTTCCTTTCAAGATGGGTTTGAGCGGTACAATTTCATCCAGTCCAGGTTTCTGGTCCGGTCTAAGGTTCATAATCTATTTTTTTTTCTCAGTTTCAGTATAGTTGGCCAGATCCCCTCCTTGTATTGTTTCGACTAGCCTGCTTACGACCATAAATTTAAAAGTGTGGTCTCCATTAACTTTAATATGACCATATAGAGCATTCGTATTTACTTAATTTCTAATGTCCTGACAGTGTCTCAGGATACACTCCTTGAACATTTTATTTGTTTTCCCCCCATAGAAGGCTGGGCAGCGTTGGCACTGAGCAATATAAATCACATTTTTGATCCTGCAGTTCGCAAACCCTTTGAACCTGCATTCCTTCTTAGATGTTGGATGTATAAATAAATTATCCGTTTTAATATGTTGACATGCTTTACAAAATACACATTTATAGGTGCCTACTTTATTCATGGGTGAATGTTCTGTGTCCAAGTTTCGACGATTCCCATGGTATAAGAACCTTTTCAGATTTTTCCTATTCTTAAAGGAAAAACTGGGTGTCTCCCCTACAATGCTCCTGAGGTTCTCATCTGAAGTCAGAACAGAGCAGTTCTTTTTTCTGGTCTCTCGTATGAACGCATTGTAAGACAAACTCTCGTCTTGTTTCCTTCTTATTCTTCTCATCTTCTTTCTCACTCAACCAGCGGGAAAATACGGTCTTCCTTTGCCAGTTCCTAAGTCTGATGTTCTATTCATGATTTTTATGACTTCATCCTTATTATATCCTCTTTCCATAAAGTTATCAATATGCCTTTCCTTTTCTTTTTCAAAAGCTTCATCTTTAGTGCAGAGTTTTGATATACATTTCACTTAATTCTCCGCTTTATTTTTAAAAATATGCTTTGGGTGCATACTGGTCCTATGGAGCATGTGATTGCAACATGTTGTCTTCCTGTGCATAGATGTATCTATCCCATATACATGATTCAATGTCAGTTGGATATCAAGGAAATTGATGGTAGTATCAGAAAAAATAAAGTCAAATCTTAAAAAAAGATGTGGTGTTATCCAAGAAAGACTCAAAACTTCTGAGAGAGTGTTCATCACCTTTCCATAAAATAAAGATGTCATCAACAAAACATTTATATACAACTATGTTGTTATTCCAGCTATTGAGGCTATCCAAGCACAATTCTTCCTCCCATTTTGCCAACACTATGTTGGCATAACTGTTGGCACATGGGGTTCCCATGGCCAATCCAGATTTCTGCCAATAATATTCATTTATTCCCTTATTTATGGATTTGATCATATTTTTGAGCTAAGAGGTTGAGTGGTATGTATGGAGGGCAGAGCAAATACAAGGAAAATAATGTATGTTCTGCAAAATTAAAGAAACATACCTGATTTATCTTGTACTTCTGCCCTGTCTCTCATACCTCTAAACTGTCCAGATTTTATAATTAAAAAAAAAAGCAATGGAGATCTTCCTTTCTCCATGGCTTGCTGTCCACATCACTGATGTACTGTGCAAGGGTGGGAATGTAAGCCCCATGCACATGCGCAGTACATCAACAAACATGGAAACATGCAGAAACAACACAGAGGAAAAACACAGCACTGTTATACAAAGACATTATTTAAGAAAAGTAAGAAATTTCTTTCTTAAAAAATGTACAACAGCATTAATTGACTTGTGGGTCTGTGTGGGTATATTGAAGATTACTGTTGTACTAAGGCTTACTTATTGTAATACCTACTCAAAGATGGACAGATTACTGTTGTACTAAGGCTTACTTATTATAATGTCTAGTTAAAGGCTGACAGATTACTGGTGTACTAAGGCTTACTTATTATAATACCTACTCAAATAAGGGCAGATTATTGTTGTTCTAAGGCTTACTTATTATAATGTCTACTCAAATAAGGGCAGATTATTGTTGTCCTAAGGCATACTTATTATTGTATTAAGGCTTAATTATTATAATACCTACCCAAAGATGGCCAGATTACTGTACTACTAGGCTTACTTATTATAATATCTACTCAAAGAAGGCAAGATTATTGTTGTATTAAGGCTTACTTATTATAATGCCTACTCAAAATGGCCAGATTGCTGTTGTACTAAGGCTTACTTTTTATAATACCTACTCAAAGAAGACCGATTACTGTTGTACTAAGGCTTACTTATTATAATACCTACTCAAAGTAGGACATATTACTTTGTACTAAGGCTTACTTATTATAATACCTACTCAAAGATGGACATATTACTGTTGTACTAAGGCTTACTTATTATAATACCTACTCAAAGAAGGAAAGATTCCTGGTGTGCAAAGCTTACTTATTATAATACCTTCTCAAATATGGACAGATTACTATTGTACTAAGGCTTACTTATTATAATGCCTACTCAGAGGAGGACATATTACTTTTGTACTAAGGCTTACTCATTATAATACATACTCAAGGATGGCCAGATTACTGTTGTACTAAGGTTTACTTATAATATGTACTCAAAGATGGAGAGATTACTGTTGTATTAAGGCTTACGTATTATAATGTCTAGTTAAAGTCTGACAGAATACTGGTGTACTAAGGCTTACTTACTATAATACCTACTCAAGGTTGGGCAGAATACTGTTGCATTAAGGCTTATTATTGTAATACCTACTCAAAGAAGGACAGATTACTGGTATACTAAGGTGTACTTATTATAATACCTATTCAAAGAAGGACAGATTACTATCGTACTAAGGCTTACTTATTATAATGTCTAGTTAAAGGCTGACAGATTACTGGTGTATTAAGGCTTACTTATTATAATGTCTAGTTTAAGACTCACTGATTACTGGTGTACTAAAGCTTACTTATAATAATACAGACTCAAAGAAGGACAGATTACTGGTGTACTAAGGCATACTTATTCTAATACCTACTCAAAGCCAGACATATTACTGTTGTACTAAGGCTTACTTTTTATGGTACCTACTCAAAGATGGACTGATTACTGTTGTACTAAAGCTTACTTATTATAATACCTACTCAAAGAAGGATGGATTACCCATGTACAAAGCCTACTTATTATAATACCTACTCAAAGATGGACAGATTGCTGGTGTACCAAAGCTTACTTACTTTAATCTTTATTCAAAGATGGAAGGATTACTGGTGTACTAAGGCTTACTTATTATGGTACCTACACAAAGACAAACATATTACTGTTGTATTGAGGCTTACTGATTATAATACCTACTCAAAGATGGAAAGATTACTGTTGTACTAAGGCTTACTTATTATAATACCTACTCAAAGATGGACAGATTACTGTTGTACTAAGGTTTACTTGTTATAATACCCACTAAAAAATGCACAGATTACTGTTGTAGTAAGGCTTTCTTATTATAATACCTACTCAAAGAAGGACAGATTACTGCTGTACTAAGGCTTACTTATTATAATGTCTAGTTAAAGACTGACAGATTACTGTTGTATTAAGGCTTACTTATTAGAATACCTACTCAAAGGTGGCCAGATTACTGTAGTACTAGGCTTACATATTATAATATCTACTCAAAAAAAGACAGATTACTGTTGTACTAAGGACTATTTATTATAATACCTACTCAAAGTAAGACATATTACTTTGTACTAAGGCTTAGTTATTATAATACCTACTCAAAGATGGACAGAATACTGTTGTAGTAAGGCTTACTTATTATAATACCTACTCAAAGATGGACAGATTACTGTTGTACTTCGGATTACTTTTTATAATATCTACTCAAAGAGGGACAGATTTCTGTTGTAGTAAGGCTTACTTATTATAATACCTACTCAAATAATGGACAGATTACTGTTGTACTATGGCTTAATTTTTATAATACCTACTCAAAGAGGGAAAGATAACTGTTGTAGTAAGGCTTACTTATTATAATTCCTACTCAAAAATGGACATATTACTTTGTACAAAGGCTTACTTATTCTAATGCATACTCAAAGAAAGACAGATTACTGTTGTACTTAGGCTTACTTATTATAACGTCTAGTTAAAGACTAACAGATTACTGGTGTACTAAGGCTTACTTACTACAATGTCTAGTTAAAGACTCACTAATTACTGGTACACTAAGGTTACTTATAATAATACTTACTCAAAGATGGACAGATGACTGTAGTACTAAGGCTTACTTATTGTAATACCTACTAAATGAGGGACAGAGTACTGTTGTACTAAGGCTTACTTATTATAATACCTACTCAAAGAATGAAAGATTACTGGTGTGCAAAGCTTACTTATTATAATACCTACTGAAAGAGGGACAGATTACTGTTGTACTACGGCTTAATTTTTATAATACCTCCACAAAGAGGGACAGATTACTGTTGTAGTAAGGCTTACTTATTATAATACCTACTCAAATATGGACAGATTACTGTTGTACAAAGGCTTACTTATTATAATGCCTACACAAAGTAGGGCATGTTACTGTTATAATAAGGCTTACGTATTATAATACCTGCTCAAATATGGACAGTTTACTGTTGTACTAAGGCTTATTTATTATAATGCCTACACAAAGTAGGACATATTATTGTTACACTAAAACTTACTTATTATAATACCTGCTCAAAAATGGACAGATTACTGTTGTACTAAGGCTTACTTATTATAATACCTACTGAAAGAAGGACAGATTACTGTTGTACTAAGGCTTGCTTATTATAATGTGTAGTTAAAGACTGACAGATTACTGGTGTACTAAGGCTTATTTATTACAATGTCTAGTTAAAGACTCACTAATTAGTGGTATACTAAGGATTACTTATAATAATACTTACTCAAAGATGGACAGATTACTGTAGTACTGCTTATTATAATACCTACTAAAAGAGGGACAGAGTACTGTTGTACTAAGCTTACTTATTATAATACCTGCACAAAGAGGGACAGATTACTGGTGTGCAAAGCGTACTTATTATAATACATACTAAAAGAGGGGCAGATTAATGTTGTACTAAGGCTTACTTATTATAATACATACTCAAAGAGGGACAGAGTACTGTTGTAATAATGCTTACTTATTATACTACCTCCTCAAAGAAGGAAAGATTACTGGTGTGCAAAGCTTACTTATTATAATACCCACTCAAAGAGGGACAGATTACTGTTGTACTAAGGCTTACTTATTATAATACCTACTCAAAGAGGGACAGCTTACTGTTGTACTAAGGTTTACTTATTAAGATACCTACTCAAATATGGACAGAATACTATTGTACTAAGGCTTACTTATTATAATACCTACTCATATATGGAAAGAAAACTATTGTACTAAGGCTTACTTATTATAATACATACTCAAAGAGGGACAAAGTACTGTTCTAATAAGGCTTACTTATTATACTACCTCCTCAAAGAAGGAAAGATTACTGGTGTGCAAAGCTTTCTTATTATAATACCCACTCAAAGAGGGACAGATTACTGTTGTACTAAGGCTTACTTAATACCTACTCAAAGATGGCCAGATTACTGTTGTACTAAGGTTTACTTATTGTAATATGTACTCATAGATGGAGAGATCACTGTTGTACTAAGGCTTACTTATTATAATACATACTCAAAGAAGGACAGATTACTGTTGTACTAAGGCTTACTTATTTTAATGTCTAGTTTAGGACTCACTGATTACTGGTGTACTAAGGCTTACCTATAATAACACCTACTCAAAGATGGTCAGATTACTGTTGTACTAAGGCTTACTTATTATAATACCTACTCAAAGAAGGACAGATTACTGGTGTACTAAGGCTTACTTGATATAATCTTTACTCAATGATGAACAGATTACTGGTGTACTACGGCTTACTTTTTATGGTACCTACTCAAAGACAGACATATTACTGTTGTACTAAGGCTTACTTATTATAATACCTACTCAATGATGGACAGAGTACTGTTGTACTAAGGCTTACTTATTATAATATCTCCTCAAAGAAGGACAGATTACTATGGTATTAAGGCTTACTTATTATAATACCCACTAAAAGATGGCCAGATTACTGTTGTACTAAGGCTTACTTATTATAATACCTACTCAAAGAAGGACAGATTACTGTTGTACTAAGGCTTACTTATTATAATATCAACACAAAGAGGGACAGATTACTGTTGTACTACGGTTTACTTTTTATAATACCTACTCAAAGGAGGACAGATTACTGTTGTAGTAAGGCTTACTTTTTATAATACCTACTGAAATATGGAGAGATTACTGTTGTACTAAGGCTTACTTATTATAATACCTACTAAAAGAGAGACAGATTACTGTTGGACTACGTCTTACTTTTTATAATACCTACTCAAAGAAAGACAGATTACTGTTGTAGTAAGGCTTACTTATTATAATACCTACTCAAAGTTGGCCAGATTACTGTAGTAATAGGCTTACTTATTATAATATCTCCTCAAAGAAGGACAGATTACTATGGTATTAAGACTTACTTATTATACTATCTATACAAAGAAGGACAGATTACTGTTGTACTAAGGCTTACATATTATATTGTCTAGTTAAAGACTGACAGATAACTGTTGTATTAAGGCTTACTTATTAGAACACCTACTCAAAGTTGGCCATATTACTGTAGTATTAGGTTTACTTATTATAATATCTCCTCAAAGAAGGACATATTACTGTTGTACTAAGGCCTATTTATTATAATACCTACTCAAAGAGGGACAGATTACTGTTGTACTGAGGCTTACTTATTATAATACCTACTCAAAGAGGGAAAGATTACTGTTGTACTACGGTTTACTTTTTATAATACCTACTCAAAGGGGGACAGATTACTGTTGCAGTAAGGCTTACTTTTTATAATATGTGAAATGCAGGCGTGGTGGCACAGTATGCGTAGAGCGTATCAATCAACAGCAGTCTGTATAACACACAAATACACTAATACGCTAGCTGCGTACAGATAGAGTTACCAGTTAGTCAGTATCACAGTAAAAATCAAAAGTATACCAAGTACTGTATCAGGCTTCTGTGGAACAATGGCTTGAAAACTCTTCAGCACCTCAAGCGTTCAACGGGACATATCCAAAGTCGTATAACAAAGAAAGCAGGTAAATGCAATGCAGGCTTGTTATTCAATGCCAGTATGTGAGTCAGTGCATACAAAAATAAGCTATCTGCTTGTAGATGGAGTCAACAGTTAATTCAAATAAAGTACATGATTCAAGAGCAAAACTTCAGAGGAACAATAGCTTGGAAACCTTCAATGACAAACCAAGCGTTCAATAGAGTATATCCAAGGTAGTTTATTCATATAAAAATCGGCAAGCGCTTTCAACTAGGTCTTCATCAGGCCGTTAAACAATTTAGACTGACAAAGCACTCATATTTATAACAAAACATCACAGTAGCAACGATGTCATTTCCTGTTAAAATTTTAAACTGACAGAGCATCACTACATACAGTCAGCTTTTGTGTGCAACTATCACTACATATCTTTTTATATATACCTTTTTTATATATATTTTCTATTTAAAATGTTTTTAGATTTTGAATTAGTAGTAACAGGAAATGGCATTTCCATTACTGTGATGCTCTGTCAGTTTAAAATTTTAACAGGAAATGACATCGTTGCTACTGTGATGTTTTGTTATAAATATGAGTGCTTTGTCAGTCTAAATTGTTTAACGGCCTGATGAAGACCTAGTTGAAAGCGCTTGCCGATTTTTATATGAATAAACTACCTTGGATATACTCTGTTGAACGCTTGGTTTGTCATTGAAGGTTTCCAAGCTATTGTTCCTCTGAAGTTTTGCTCTTGAATCAGGTACTTTATTTGAATTAACTGTTGACTCCATCTACAAGCAGATAGCTTATTTTTGTATGCACTGACTCGCATACTGGCGTTGAATAACAAGCCTGCATTGCATTTACCTGCTTTCTTTGTTATACGACTTTGGATATGTCCCGTTGAACGCTTGAGGTGCTGAAGAGTTTTCAAGCCATTGTTCCACGGAAGCCTGATACAGTACTTGGTATACTTTTGATTTTTACGGTGATACTGACTAACTGGTAACTCTGTACGCAGCTAGCGTATTAGTGTATTTGTGTGTTATACAGACTGCTGTTGATTGATACGCTCTACGCATACTGTGCCACCACGCCTGCATTTCATATATTTTCTCTTTAACTATTTGGAAGCACATGAGTGTTGGTGAGTGTAACCTTGCAGTTTTCCTTATACCTTATTGTTGTTTAACACTCACGCACTCATGGCGGAGAGCTATGCAGAGGATGTAATTGTTGAATTACCGTATAACCCAAATGTCTGGTTGGATGATAAACATAACTGTTTGGACAAATCGACCAGGTTTCATGATGCCATTCAGAGTGAGACCAATCATTTGCTCAATTATTACTTTAAAGCAGGAGTGAATGATAATGATGGAACTGATAAAAATCATGAAGGGCTAGATACTTTGATACATGAGATGGAAAGTGACTTTTTGAAACTAAAACGTCTTCAGCTTCAAAGACAACACTTTGAGGCATGTATAGCAAAGAAGATTGTACCTAGGGGCCTCAGGATTTTGAAGATGCCCACCACAGGCACTATTTATACTGATCTTTTATACAAATGGCAACAGATTAACTTAGAGACAAGTTTTAAATATATGGAACTACTTAATAGTTATTTTTACCTACAGAAACTGCATTGAAGGAGAAAATATGTAAGCAACAGAAATGTGTATTTGACTTATACTCTAAGCATGTTGCAGAAACTTACATGGATAGAATGTTGGATAATGTTTTTCTTTTGAGAGAAAACTGCTACAGCAGAAGAAAGATAAAATGAGAAGGAATATCACCGATTTTGCTAGGGGGAATGTCTTCACCTGGCCCAGGGTAGATAGTGACAACCCCATGTCGAAGAAAACCCAAGGCAATAGCTTAGAAAAGAATGAATGTATGTTGGGAGGAATGACAATAAAGACAAGATTGGTGATGAGTGCATTCCAAGTATTGTGAGCTTTAATAAAAATGATACTGTTACTAAGAATATGGATAACCAGATAGATATAAGTAACAGAAATGTAGTGACCACAGCAATAGTGCACCATGATACTTGTGCATCACCCATTAGTAACATTCACAACATTTCTATTTTCGAAGAAGCTAATACGAGAATAGATATCTGTGAACATGTGGAAACCACCAACAGTAGCAACATCATTAGAGATAAAAGTGGGGAAAATACCAATATAGTTGATGCACATGTAGTAAGTGAAATAGGTAGTAAACATACCCCTTTCCCGATCGCCAATCAATGGAGAGGGGGAGGGGGAGGCATCAAGGGACGTTCTGTAAGCAGGGGAAGACAGAGGAAAAGACCAGCAGAGCAGGTACAAGTAGGACCTACACTAAAAAAGATTTGGCAGGGGAACAAGAATCCCTAGTGTGGAATTTATCAACTAAAGAACTTACTGAAGATGAACTTAGTGTATTAGAAAAAGGTCTTACGTTTATTCCCTCCACGAGGAGTAACATTACTGATAATGTGATTGATTTGAGACTTTTTGTACGGGAATTACAACTGAAGGTTGATTTTAATAGTACGGGAGTATTTCCACACCCCTTCAGGAAACCCAGTACATATGTACCTAATAACCATGCGTTGATAGAGGCATACTCACAATTGGTTGAACAGGAGTTGTACGAGAATGAGATTAGAAATGGTAAGAAGAGATGGTCTGGTAATTTAAGACCAAGACAAAGGACAGCACTTAGGTCACTTAAAAATGATAAAAACATTATGATCCGACCAGCAGACAAAGGAGGCCCGGTAGTGGTTATGGATATGGAATTCTATAAAGACCAGATGCTGTTGATGCTCAGTGATAATAAATTCTATGAAAGGATTAATACCAATAGAGTAGATAGAATAATAACTGAGGTAGCATCTAGGTTGAACAAGATGCTAGATGAAGAGAGAATTAATGAAGAGTTATTTAGATATTTACTTGTTGAATACCCCACCATTCCAATTATACAAGGAATTCCAAAAATACATAAGGATGGAACTAAACCACCAATGAGGCCTATAGTGGCTGGGAAAGGGTGGATAAAAGAACCTATATCCCTATATCTGGAATCAATACTAAGACCTATAGTGGACAAGTACGAACATATATTAAAAGATACCAAACAATTCCTTATTAAATTATATGAACAGACAACTGTAGTGAATGATGGGCAAGAAAGCATTCTAGTAACTTTTGATGTACAATCCCTGTTCACAGTAATACCAAACAAAGACGGATTAATTAGGCTAAAAAGAAGATTGACAGGGGACGGGTTCCTCTCTACGAGCAGGATTGGTGTCTTATGTGAACTAATGGAGATAGTTCTCACAAACAACATCTTTACCTTTGATGGCATGATATACATACAAAAAGATGGTGTAGCCATGGGCACATCTTGTGCGAACAGCTACGCCAACTTAATTATGGCTGACTGGGAAGATACTTCACTCTTTCGGATGGCTGAATTTCAGAACAAGATGGGATGTTATACCCGGTTTGTAGATGACCTCTTTCTAATATGGAAGGGAAATGAAGAAGAATTGAATGATTTATATAGGAGGATGAATAATGAGACTGACTACTTGAATTTCTCCATGGTGAAATCTAGAGACATTATTCCATATTTGGATGTATACATAGAGAAATTACCTGATGGTAATTTGAATACTGGAGTATACAGGAAGGAGTGCTACAGAAATAGTTTGCTACATCGTAGTAGTATGCATCCTAAACATATTTTCAAAAATATTTTAAAGAGCCAAGCCATGCGGGCATTGAGGCTTAATTCTGATGATGTTGGGTTCCTTAGAGAGATGGAAGGACTTAGAACTAAGTTTACCAGTAGATGCTACACGAATGAAGAGATTGAGGAGAATTTCTCTGGAATAGATAGGCTTAGAGAGGGTAGAGCTCAGCCCTATTTTGGTAAACAAAGTGATGAGTCAGCTATCTCAGGAACAGTACAAGCTAGTAATAATATCAGAATCCCTCTACGTTATACACAAGACATCAATAATATCAAGGATATTTACAGGAAACATTGGGATGTCCTACAAACAGACCCTATGATTTCTAGTATAATAGATGAGGCCCCCAAGTTTTCTTATAGAAACAAATTGAATCTGCATAGGATGCTCTGTGGTCCGAATAGAGTTGGAAATATAATGTCAGATAGTCTAGATGGGGCTACTAGAAAGTGTCAGAAATGTAACCAATGTAAATATGTGAAAGAATGTAATACTTTTACACATCCTGTCACAGGGCATCTTTTTACATTCACCATGTCAGCAACATGCAACTCTAAACATGTCGTGTACCTGGCTACTTGTCAATCTTGCCCAGCATTTTATGTGGGCAAGACTGACCGTAAGTTTAAAGAGAGGATTAGAGAACATATATATAAGATTAGGATATCCTGCACATCCAATGCCCTCTCTAAACATGTAAATAACACATCAATAGAACATAAGTTTCTATTCCAAGTTATCTATGTGAACAAACCGGGGATAAGGAAAGGGGACTTGAGTAATCTTACTGAACAAATGGAAGCCAAATGGATTATTAGGTTTAGAGCTGATCGCAGCCCTGGCATTAATGATAGGGTCTCTATTAAACCCATACTTAAAGCCAGGAAACTTAAATAAAATATAAATACAAAAATAGTGAGTATTTTTCATCACTCACAATTTATAAATGACGCACCTATTTGTGAATATTTGGATTGCTCTGTACTGCCATCCTATTATGTAGCAGGTTATCTATGGTAACATTATATTACTATATAATGATGTCATGTCACAACAATTTATGGTATTTTTAACCTATATTATTGCACATTGTGTGGATGTATCATTAGTGTATATAGTGTCAGTGTTTATGAGGCCTTTTACATATATATTTTTATATATATATCTTTATATATATGTACTTAGTGTAGGCAATGACCTCATAGATATGTGGATCATTTTACACATTTTTTATATATAATTCAGTGACACTTTTTGGTGGTAAATTTCTGACTTCTTGAGACTTTTACATCATGACATCAATGTTAGTTCGTTTCTATCTACTGTGGTGGGTTGAATTGTTCTTAATAATGATATTTTTAACATATTAGATATTTCCTACCAGATGTATAAATTAATATATATATATGCTTTTCATATATATATTTTAGTGATAATGTTTGATGGTAAATTTCTGACTTCATGAGAGTTTACACCATGATACAAATATTAGTAGTTTTTTATTTATTGTGGCACCTTGAATGGATTTCTAATGCATAAGTGCTTTCACTAACAATAATTTTAATAAATTAGATACATTTCTTAGCAGTAATTTTATTTTATTGTGTATGCAATTATATGTTTTTTGCACAATGACAGTGTTTTGTCTTGGAACTACATACAGTTGGCTTTTGCGTGCAACTATCACTACATATCTTTTTATATATACCTTTTTTATATATATTTTCTGTTTAAAATGTTTTTAGACTTTGAATTAGTAGTAACAGGAAATGGCATTTCCATTACTGTGATGCTCTGTCAGTTTAAAATTTTAACAGGAAATGACATCGTTGCTACTGTGATGTTTTGTTATAAATATGAGTGCTTTGTCAGTCTAAATTGTTTAACGGCCTGATGAAGACCTAGTTGAAAGCGCTTGCCGATTTTTATATGAATAAACTACCTTGGATATACTCTGTTGAACGCTTGGTTTGTCATTGAAGGTTTCCAAGCTATTGTTCCTCTGAAGTTTTGCTCTTGAATCAGGTACTTTATTTGAATTAACTGTTGACTCCATCTACAAGCAGATAGCTTATTTTTGTATGCACTGACTCATATAACAAGCCTGCATTGCATTTACCTGCTTTCTTTGTTATATGACTTTGGATATGTCCCGTTGAACGCTTGAGGTGCTGAAGAGTTTTCAAGCCATTGTTCCACGGAAGCCTGATACAGTACTTGGTATACTTTTGATTTTTACGGTGATACTGACTAACTGGTAACTCTATCTGTACGCAGCTAGCGTATTAGTGTATTTGTGTGTTATACAGACTGCTGTTGATTGATACGCTCTACGCATACTGTGCCACCACGCCTGCATTTCATATATTTTCTCTTTAACTATTTGGAAGCACAGGAGTGTTGGTGAGTGTAACCTTGCAGTTTTCCTTACTTTTTATAATACCTACTCAAATATGGACAGATTGCTGTTGTACTAAGGCTTACTTATTGTAATACCTACTAAAAGAGAGACAGATTACTTTTGTAGTAAGGCTTACTTATTATAATACCTACTCAAATATGGACAGATTACTGTTGTACTAAGGCTTACGTATTATAGTACCTACTCAAAGAAGGATGGATTACTGGTGTACAAAGCCTACTTATTATAATACCTACTCAAAGATGGACAGATTCCTGATGTACTAAGGCTTACTTATTATAATATTTACTCAAAGATGGACAGATTACTGGTATACTAAGGCTAACCTATTATGGTACCTACTCAAAGACAGACATATTACTGTTGTACTAAGGCTTACTGATTATAATACCTACTCAAAAATGGACAGATTATTGTTGTACTAAGACTTACTTATTATGGTACCTACTCAAAGACAGACATATTACTATCATACTAAGGCTTACTGATTATAATACCTACTCAAAGAGGGACAGATTACTGTTGTAATAAGTCTTGCTTATTATAATACCTACTCAGAGAGGGACAGATTATTGTTGTAGTAAGGCTTACATATTATAATACCTACTCAAAGATGGACAGATTACTGTTGTACTAAGGCTTACTTATTATAATACCTACTCAAAGAAGAACATATTACTTTGTACTAAGGCTTTCTTATTATATTACCTACTTAAAGATGGACAGATTACTGTTGTACTAATGCTTACTTATTATAACACCTACTCAAAGAGGGACAGATTACTGTTCTACTAAGGCTTACTTTGTATAATACCTTCTCAAAAGAGGACAGATTACTGTTGTAGTAAGGCTTACTTATTATAATACCTACTCAAATATGGACAGATTACTGTTGTACTAAGGCTTATTTATTATAATACCTACTCAAATAGGAACAGGTTACTGTTGTACTATGGCTTACTTTTTATAATACCTACTCAAAGAGGGACAGATTACTGTTGTACTAAGGCTTACTTTTTATAATACCTACACAAAGGGGGATAGATTACTGTTGTAGTAAGGCTTACTTATTATAATACCTACTCAAATATGGACAGATTACTGTTGTACTAAGGCTTACTTATTATAATACCTACTCAAATATGGACAGATTACTGTTGTACTAAGGCTTACTTATTATAATGTCTAGGTAAAGGCTGACAGATTACTGGTGTACTAAGGCTTATTTATTGCAGTGTCAAGTTAAAGACTCACTAATTACTGGTGTACTAAGGGTTACTTATAAAAATACCTACTCAAAGAAGGACAGATTATTGATGTACTATGGCTTACATATTCTTATACATACTCAAAGACAGACATATTACTGTTGTACTAAGGCTTACTTACTATAATACCTACTCAAATATAGACAGATTACCATTGTACTAAGGCTTACTTATTATGGTACATACTCATAGATGGGCAGATTACTGTAGTACTAAGGCTTATGCTTACTTATTATAATACCTACTCAAAGATGGACAGATTACTGTTGTCCTAAGGATTACTTATTATAAAACCTACTAAAAGATGGAAAGATTATTGTTGCACTAAGGCTTACGTATTATAATATCTACTCAGAGATGGACAAATTACTTTTGCAGTAAGGCTTACATATACTCAAATATGGACAGATTATTGTTGTACTAAGGCTTACTTTTTATAAATCCTTCTGAAAGATGGTCAGATTACTTTTGTACTAAGGCTTACTTATTGTGATACCTATTCAAAGATGGCAAAATTACTGTTGTACTAAGGCTTACTTATTGTAATACATACTCAAAGAAGGACAGACTTCTGTTGCACTAAAGCTTACTTATAATGTCTATTTAAAGACTGACAGATTACTGGTGCACTAAGGCTTACTTATTATAATACCTACTCAAAGTTGGACAGAATACTGTTGTATTATGACTTACTTATTATAATACCTACTGAAAGAAGGACAGATTACTGGTGTACTAAGGCTTACTTATTGTTATACCTAATCAAAGGTGGACAGGTTACTGTTGTACTAAGGAGTACTTATAATACCTACTCAAAGAAGGACAGATTACTGTTGTACTAAGGCTTACTTATTATATTACCTACTCAAAGATGGACACATTACTGTTGCACTAAGGCTTACTAGTTATAATACATACTCAAAGATGGACAGATTACTGTTGTCCTAAGGATTACTTATCATAAAACCTACTCAAAGATGGAAAGATTATTGTTGCACTAAGGCTTACTTATTATAATACCTACTCAATGATGGACATATTACTGCTGTACTAAGGCTTCCTTATTACAATACCTATTCAAAGATGGACAGATTACTGTTGTACTAAGGAGTTCTTATTAACATACCTACTCAAAGAGGGACAGATTACTGTTGTACTAAGGCTTACTTATTATAATACCTACTCAGAGATGGACAAACTACTTTTGTAGTAAGGTTTACATATAATAATACCTACTCAAATATGGACAGATAGATTACTGTTGTACTAAGGCTTACTTTTCATAAATCCTTCTGAAAGATGGTCAGATAACTTTTGTACTAAGGCTTACTTATTTTAATACATACTCAAAGAAGGACAGACTTCTGTTGCACTAAAGCTTACTTATAATGCATATTTAAAGACTGACAGATTACTGGTGTACTAAGGCTTACTTATTATAATACCTACTCAAAGTTGGGCAGAATACTGTTGTATTATGACTTACTTATTATAATACCTGCTAAAAGAAGGACAGATTACTGGTGTACTAAGGCTTACTTAGTGTTATACCTAATCAAAGATGGACAGGTTACTGTTGTACTAAGGAGTAGTTATAATACCTACTCAAAGAAGGACAGATTACTGTTGTACTAAGGCTTACTTATTATATTACCTACTCAAAGATGGACACATTACTGTTGTACTAAGACTTACTTATTATAATACCTACTCAAAGATGGACAGATTACTGTTGTACTAAGGCTTACTTATTATAACTACTCAAAGATGGACAGATTACTGTTGTACTAAGGAATACTTATTATAATACCTACTCAAAGGGGGACAGATTACTGTTGTACAAAGGCTTACTTATTATACCTACTCAAAGAGGAACAGATTACTGTTGTAATGAGGCTTATATATTATAATAACTACTAAAAGATGGACAGGTTACTGTTGTACTAAGGTTTACTTATTATAATACCTACTCAAAGATGGGTAGATTACTGTTGTACTAAGGCTTACTTATTATAATATGTACTAAAAGAAGGACAGATTACTGTTGTACTAAAGCTTACTTATTATAATGGCTAGTCAAAGACAGGCAGATTAGTGGTGTACTAAGGCTTTCTTACTCCAATACCTACTCAAAGTTGGGCAGAATGCTGTTGTATTAAGGCTTATTATTGTAATACTTACTCAAAAAGGACAGATTACTGGTGTACAAATGTTTACCTACTTAAAGATGGACATATTACTGTTTTACTAAGGCTTACTTATTATGGTACCTACTCAAAGACAGACATATTACTGTTGTACTAAGGTTTATTTATTATGGTACCTACTCAAATATGGACAGATTACTGTTGTACTATGGCTTCCTTATTATAATATCTACTCAAGATGAACAGATTACTGTTGTATTATGGCTTACATTTTATAATACCTACTCAAAGGGGGACAGATTACTGTTGTAGTAAGGCTTTCTTATTTTAATACCTACTCAAAGAGGGACAGATTACTGTTGTACTACGGCTTACTTTTTATAATACCTACTCAAAGAGGGACTTATTACTGTTGTAGTAAGGCTTACTAATTATAATACCTTCTCAAATATGGACAGATTACTGTTGTACTAAGGCTTATCTATTATAATGCCTATACAAATATGGACAGATTACTGTTGTACTAAGGCTTACTTATTATAATGTCTAGTTAAAGGCTCACAGATTACTGGTGTACTAAGGCTTATTTATTACAATGTCAAGTTAAAGACTCACTAATTACTGGTGTACTAAGGGTTACTTATAAAAATACCTACTCAAAGAAGGACAGATTGCTGATGTACTAAGGCTTACTTATTCTTATACATACTCAAAGACAGACATATTACTGTTGTACTAAGGCTTACTTACTATAATACCTACTCAAATATAGACAGATTACCATTGTACTAAGGCTTACTTATTATGGTACATACTCATAGAAGGACAGATTACTGGTGTACTAAGGCTTACTTATTGTTATACCTAATCAAAGATGGACAGGTTACTGTTGTACTAAGGAGTACTTATAATAACTACTCAAAGAAGGACAGGTTACTGTTGTACTAAGGCTTACTTATTATATTACCTACTCAAAGATGGACACATTACTGTTGTACTAAGGCTTACTTATTATAATACCTACTCAAAGATGGACAGATTACTGTTGTACTAAGGCTTACTTATTATACCTACTCAAAGAGGAACAGATTACTGTTGTAATGAGGCTTATATATTATAACTACTCAAAGATGGACAGATTACTGTTGTACTAAGGTTTACTTATTATAATACCTACTCAAAGATGGGTAGATTACTGTTGTACTAAGGCTTACTTATTACAATACGTACTAGAAGAAGGACAGATTACTGTTGTACTAAAGCTTACTTATTATAATGGCTAGTTAAAGACAGGCAGATTAGTGGTGTACTAAGGCTTTCTTACTATAATACCTACTCAATGTTGAGCAGAATGCTGTTGTATTAAGTCTTATTATTTTAATACTTACTCAAAAAGGACAGATTACTGGTGTACAAATGTTTACTTATTCTAATACCTACTTAAAGATGGACATATTACTGTTTTACTAAGGCATACTTATTATGGTACCTATTCAAAGACAGACATATTACTGTTGTACTAAGGTTTATTTATTATGGTACCTATTCAAAGACAGACATATTACTGTTGTACTAAGGTTTATTTATTATGGTACCTACTCAAGATGGACAGATTACTGTTGTATTATGGCTTACATTTTATAATACCTACTCAAAGGGGGACAGATTACTGTTGTAGTAAGGCTTTCTTATTATAATACCTACTCAAAGAGGAACAGATTACTGTTGTACTGCGGCTTACTTTTTATAATACCTACTCAAACAGGGACATATTACTCTTGTAGTAAGGCTTACGTATTATAATACCTTCTCAAATATGGGCAGATTACTGTTGTACTAAGGCTTACCTATTATAATGCCTATACAAAGTAGGGCATATTACTGTTGTACTAAGGCTTACTTATTATAATACCTGCTCAAAAATGGACAGATTACTGGTGTACAAAGGCTTACTTATTACAATGTCTAGGTAAAGACTCAGTAATTACTGGTGTACTAAGGATTACTTATAATAATACCTACTCTAAGACGGACAGATTACTGGTGTACTAAGGCTTACTTTTTATAATACCTACTCAAATGGGGACAGATTACTGTTGAAGTAAGGCTTACTTATTATAATACCTACTCAAATATGGACAGATTACTGTTGTACTAAGGCTTACTTATTATAATACCTACTCAAAGATGGACAAATTACTTTTGTAGTAAAGCTTACATATAATAATACCTACTCAAATATGGACAGATTACTGTTGTACTAAGGCTTACTTTTTATAAATCCTTCTGAAAGATGGTCAGATTACTTTTGTACTAAGGCTTACTTATTATAATACATACTCAAAGAAGGACAGACTTCTGTTGCACTAAAGCTTACTTGTATTGCATATTTAAAGAGTGGCAGATTACTGTTGTACTAAGGCTTACTTATTATATTACCTACTCAAAGATGGACACATTACGGTTGTACTAAGACTTACTTATTATAATACCTACTCAAAGATGGACAGATTACTGTTGTACTAAGGCTTACTTATTATAACTACTCAAAGATGGACAGATTACTGTTGTACTAAGGAATACTTATTATAATACCTACTCAAAGGGGGACAGATTACTGTTGTAGAAAGGCTTACTTATTATACCTACTCAAGAGGAACAGATTACTGTTGTAATGAGGCTTATATATTATAATAACTACTAAAAGATGGACAGGTTACTGTTGTACTAAGGTTTACTTATTATAATACCTACTCAAAGATGGGTAGATTACTGTTGTACTAAGGCTTACTTATTATAATACGTACTAAGAGAAGGACAGATTACTGTTGTACTAAAGCTTACTTATTATAATGGCTAGTTAAAGACAGGCAGATTAGTGGTGTACTAAGGCTTTCTTACTCTAATACCTACTCAAAGTTTGGCAGAATGCTGTTGTATTAAGGCTTATTATTGTAATACTTACTCAAAAAGGACAGATTACTGGTGCACAAATGTTTACCTACTTAAAGATGGACATATTACTGTTTTACTAAGGCTTACTTATTATGGTACCTACTCAAAGACAGACATATTACTGTTGTACTAAGGTTTATTTATTATGGTACCTACTCAAATATGGACAGATTACTGTTGTACTATGGCTTCCTTATTATAATATCTACTCAAGATGGACAGATTACTGTTGTATTATGGCTTACATTTTATAATACCTACTCAAAGGGGGACAGATTACTGTTGTAGTAAGGCTTTCTTATTTTAATACCTACTCAAAGAGGGACAGATTACTGTTGTACTACGGCTTACTTTTTATAATACCTACTCAAAGAGAGACTTATTACTGTTGTAGTAAGGCTTACTTATTATAATACCTTTTCAAATATGGACAGATTACTGTTGTACTAAGGCTTATCTATTATAATGCCTATACAAATATGGACAGATTACTGTTGTACTAAGGCTTACTTATTATAATGTCTAGTTAAAGGCTCACAGATTACTGGTGTACTAAGGCTTATTTATTACAATGTCAAGTTAAAGACTCACTAATTACTGGTGTACTAAGGGTTACTTATAAAAATACCTACTCAAAGAAGGACAGATTGCTGATGTACTAAGGCTTACTTATTCATATACATACTCAAAGACAGACATATTACTGTTGTACTAAGGTTTGCTTACTATAATACCTACTCAAATATAGACAGATTATCATTGTACTAAGGCTTACTTATTATGGTACATACTCATAGAAGGACAGTTTACTGGTGTACTAAGGCTTACTTATTGTTATACCTAATCAAAGATGGACAGGTTACTGTTGTACTAAGGAGTACTTATAATAACTACTCAAAGAAGGACAGATTACTGTTGTACTAAGGCTTACTTATTATATTACCTACTCAAAGATGGACACATTACTGTTGTACTAAGGCTTACTTATTATAATACCTACTCAAAGATGGACAGATTACTGTTGTACTAAGGCTTACTTATTATACCTACTCAAAGAGGAACAGATTACTGTTGTAATGAGGCTTATATATTATAACTACTCAAAGATGGACAGATTACTGTTGTACTAAGGTTTACTTATTATAATACCTACTCAAAGATGGGTAGATTACTGTTGTACTAAGGCTTACTTATTATAATATGTATTAGAAGAAGGACAGATTACTGTTGTACTAAAGCTTACTTATTATAATGGCTAGTTAAAGACAGGCAGATTAGTGGTGTACTAAGGCTTTCTTACTATAATACCTACTCAAAGTTGGGCAGAATGCTGTTGTATTAAGGCTTATTATTTTAATACTTACTCAAAAAGGACAGATTACTGGTGTACAAATGTTTACTTATTCTAATACCTACTTAAAGATGGACATATTACTGTTTTACTAAGGCATACTTATTATGGTACCTATTCAAAGACAGACATATTACTGTTGTACTAAGGTTTATTTATTATGGTACCTACTCAAAGATGGACAGATTACTGTTGTACTATGGCTTCCTTATTATAATACCTACTCAAGATGGACAGATTACTGTTGTATTATGGCTTACATTTTATAATACCTACTCAAAGGGGGACAGATTACTGTTGTAGTAAGGCTTTCTTATTATAATACTTACTCAAAGAGGAACAGATTACTGTTGTACTATGGCTTACTTTTTATAATACCTACTCAAACAGGGACATATTACTCTTGTAGTAAGGCTTACGTATTATAATACCTTCTCAAATATGGGCAGATTACTGTTGTACTAAGGCTTACCTATTATAATGCCTATACAAAGTAGGGCATATTACTGTTGTACTAAGGCTTACTTATTATAATACCTGCTCAAAAATGGACAGATTACTGGTGTACAAAGGCTTACTTATTACAATGTCTAGGTAAAGACTCAGTAATTACTGGTGTACTAAGGATTACTTATAATAATACCTACTCAAAGACGGACAGATTACTGGTGTACTAAGGCTTACTTTTTATAATACCTACTCAAATGGGGAGAGATTACTGTTGAAGTAAGGCTTACGTATTATAATACCTACTCAAATATGGACAGATTACTGTTGTACTAAGGCTTACTTATTATAATACCTACTCAAAGATGGACAAATTACTTTTGTAGTAAAGCTTACATATAATAATACCTACTCAAATATGGACAGATTACTGTTGTACTAAGGCTTACTTTTTATAAATCCTTCTGAAAGATGGTCAGATTACTTTTGTACTAAGGCTTACTTATTATAATACATACTCAAAGAAGGACAGACTTCTGTTGCACTAAAGCTTACTTGTATTGTATATTTAAAGAGTGGCAGATTACTGTTGCACTAAGGCTTACTTATTATAATACCTACTCAAAGTTGGGCAGAATACTGTTGTATTATGACTTACTTATTATAATACCTGCTGAAAGAAGGACAGATTACTGGTGTACTAAGGCTTACTTATTGTTATACCTAATCAAAGATGGACAGGTTACTGTTGTACTAAGGAGTTTTTATAATACCTACTCAAAGAAGGACAGATTACTGTTGTACTAATGCTTACTTATTATATTACCTACTCAAAGATGGACACATTACTGTTGTACTAAGGCTTACTTATTATAATACCTACTCAAAGATGGACAGATTACTGTTGTACTAAGGCTTACTTATTATAACTACTCAAAGATGGACAGATTACTGTTGTACTAAGGAGTACTTATAATAATGCCTACTCAAAGGGGGATGGATTACTGTTGTACAAAGGCTTACTTATTATACCTACTCAAAGAGGAACAGATTACTGTTGTAATGAGGCTTATATATTATAATAACTACTCAAAGATGGACAGATTACTGTTGTACTAAGGCTTACTTATTATAATACCTACTCAAAGATGGGTAGATTACTGTTGTACTAAGGCTTACTTATTATAATATGTACTAAAAGAAGGACAGATTACTGTTGTACTAAAGCTTAGTTATTATAATGGATAGTTAAAGACAGGCATATTAGTGGTGTACTAAGGCTTTCTTACTATAATACCTACTTAAAGTTGGGCAGAATGCTGTTGAATTAAGGCTTATTATTGTAATACTTACTCAAAAAGGACAGATTACTGGTGTACAAAGGTTTACTTATTCTAATACCTACTTAAAGATGGACATATTACTGTTGTACTAAGTCTTACTTATTATGGTACCTACTCAAAGACAGACATATTACTGTTGTACTAAGGTTTATTTATTATGGTACCTACTCAAAGATGGACAGATTACTGTTGTACTACTGCTTCCTTATTATAATACCTACTCAAGATGGACAGATTACTGTTGTATTATGGCTTACATTGTATAATACCTACTCAAAGGGGGACAGATTACTGTTGTAGTAAGGCTTTCTTATTATAATACCTACTCAAAGAGGGAAATATTACTGTTGTACTATGGCTTACTTTTTATAATACCTACTCAAAGAGGGACTTATTACTGTTGTAGTAAGGCTTACTTATTATAATACCTGCTCAAAAATAAACAGATTACTGGTGTACTAAGGCTTACTTATTACAATGCCTAGGTAAAGACTCACTAATTACTGGTGTACTAAGGATTACTTATAATAATACCTACTCAAAGACGGACAGATTACTAGTGTACTAAGGCTTACTTTTTATAATACCTACTCGAATATGGACAGATTACTGTTGTACTAAGGCTTCCTTATTATAATACCTACTCAAATATGGACAAATTACTGTTGTACTATGGCTTATTTATTATAATGCCTACACAATGAAGGGTATATTACTGTTGTACTAACACTTACTTATTATAATAACTCCTCAAAAATGTACAGATTACTGTTGTACTAAGGCTTACTTATTATAATGTCTAGTTAAAGGCTGACAGATTACTCGTGTACTAAGGCTTACTTATTACAATGTCTAGTTAAAGACTCACTAATTACTGGTGTACTAAGGGTTACTTATAAAAATACCTACTCAAAGAAGGACAGATTACTGGTGTACTAATGCTTACTTATTCTTATACATGCTCAAAGACAGACATATTACTGTTGTACTAAGGCTTTCTTACTATAATACCTACTCAAAGTTGGGCAGAATGCTGTTGTATTAAGGCTTATTATTGTAATACATACTCAAAAAGGACAGATGACTGGTGTACAAAGGTTTACTTATTCTAATACCTACTTAAAGATGGACATATTACTGTTGTACTAAGGCTTACTTATTATGGTACCTACTCAAAGACAGACATATTACTGTTGTACTAAGGTTTATTTATTATGGTACCTACTCAAAGATGGACAGATTACTTCTGTACTACTGCTTCCTTATTATAATACCTACTCAAGATGGACAGATTACTGTTGTATTATGGCTTACATTTTATAATACCTACTCAAAGGGGGACATATTACTGTTGTAGTAAGGCTTTCTTATTATAATACCTACTCAAAGAGGGATAGATTACTGTTGTACTACGGCTTACTTTTTATAATACCTACTCAAAGAGGGACTTATTACTGTTGTAGTAAGGCTTACTTATTATAATACCTTCTCAAATATGGACAGATTACTGTTGTACTAAGGCTTAGCTGTTATAATGCCTACACAAAGAAGGGCATATTACTGTTGTACTAAGGCTTACTTATTATAATACCTGCTCAAAAATGGACAGATTACTGGTGTACTAAGGCTTACTTATTACAATGTCTAGGTAAAGACTCACTAATTACTGGTGTACTAAGGATTACTTATAATAATACTTACTCAAAGACGGACAGATTACTGGTGTACTAAGGCTTACTTTTTATAATACCTACTCAAATTCGGACAGATTACTGTTGAAGTAAGGCTTACTTATTATAATACCTACTCAAATATGGGCAGATTACTGTTGTACTAAGGCTTCCTTATTATAATACCTACTCAAATATGGACAGGTTACTGTTGTACTAAGGCTTATTTATTATAATGCCTACACAATGAAGGGTATAGTACTGTTGTACTTACACTTACTTATTATAATAACTCCTCAAAAATGCACAGATTACTGTTGTACTATGGCTTACTTATTATAATGTCTAGTTAAAGGCTGACAGATTACTCGTGTACTAAGGCTTACTTATTTCAATGTCTAGTTAAAGACTCACTAATTACTGGTGTACTAAGGGTTACTTTTAAAAATACCTTCTCAAAGAAGGACAGATTACTGGTGTACTAATGCTTACTTATTCTTATACATACTCAAAGACAGACATATTACTGCTGTACTAAGGCTCACTTTCTATAATACCTACTAAAATATGGACAGATTACTGTTGTACTAAGGCTTACTTATTATGGCACATACTCATAGATGGACAGATTACTGTATTACTAAGGCTCACTTATTATAATACCTACTCAAAGATGGACAGATTACTGTTGTCCTAAGGAGTACTTATTATAAAACATACTCAAAGATGGAAAGATTACTGTTGCACTAAGGCTTACTTATTATAATACCTACCCAAAGATGGACATATTACTGCTGTAATAAGGCTTACTTATTACAATACCTACTCAAAGATGGACAGATTGCTGTTGTACTAAGGAGTACTTATTAATGTACCTACTCAAAGAGGGACAGATTACTGTTGTACTAAGGCTTACGTATTATAATACCTACTCAGAGAAGGACAGATTACAGTTGCAGTAAGGCTTACATATTATAATACCTACTCAAATATGGAAAAATTACTGTTGTACTAAGGCTTACGTTTTATAAATCTTTCTGAAAGATGGCCAGATTACTTTTGTACTAATGCTTACTTATTGTGATACCTACTCAAAGATGGCAAAATTACTGTTGTACTAAGGCTTACTTATTATAATACATACTCAAAGAAGGGCAGACTTCTGTTGCACCAAAGCTTACTTATAATGTCTATTTAAAGACAGACAGATTACTGGTGTACTAAGGCTTACTTATTATAATACCTACTCAAAGCTGGGCAGAATACTCTTGTATTATGACTTACTTATTATAATACCTACTGAAAGAAGGACAGATTACTGGTGTACTAAGGCTTACTTATTGTTATACCTAATCAAAGATGGACAGGTTACTGTTGTACTAAGGAGTACTTATAATACCTACTCAAAGAAGGACAGATTACTGTTGTACTAAGGCTAACTAATTATATTACCTACTCAAAGATGGACACATTACTGCTGTACTAAGGCTTATGTATTATACCTACTGAAAGGGGGACAGATTACTGTTGAAGTAAGGCTTACTTATTATAATACCTACTCAAATATGGACAGATTACTGTTGCACTTAGGCTTACTTATTATAATACCTCCTCAAAAATGGACAGATTACTGTTGTACTTAGGCTTACTTATTATAATGTCTAGTTAAAGACTGACAGATTACTGGTGTACTAAGGCTTACTTATTACAATGTCTAGTTAAAGACTCGCTAATTACTGGTGTACTAAGGGTTACTTATAAAAATACCTACTCAAAGAAGGACAGATTACTGGTGTACTAATGCTTACTTATTCTTATACATACTCAAAGACAGACATATTACTGTTGTACTAAGGCTCACTTATTATGGCACATACTCATAGATGGTCAGATTACTGTAGTACTAAGGCTTACTTATTATAATACCTACTCAAAGATGGGCAGATTACTGTTGTCCTAAGGAGTACTTATTATAAAACATTCTCAAAGATGGAAAGATTACTGTTGCACTAAGGTTTACTTATTATAATACCTACCCAAAGATGGACATATTACTGCTGTAATAAGGCTTACTTATTACAATACCTACTCAAAGATGGACAGATTACTGTTCTACTAAGGAGTACTTATTAACATACCTACTCAATTGTTGCTCATTGACAAAATCTTGATATATCTCTGTTATAACTTTATAAATGCTTTTGCTTTAATCAATGTACTGCACTTTGTCAAGATAACTTTATATACGTAACCATTGAGTTTTTCTCCCTGGGCCTCAACTGAAAAGGGGTTTTAACTTTTAGTTGGACTTTTCCAGTAAACAAATGTAAAAAAAATAAACATAATTGATTAATGATTGTTTGCTCGTTATATGAAAGCAGATAAAGGTATATCAATTATTGTTATGGACAATGAACAGTATAAAAAATTGCTTGTTTGATATATTACAGACTGACAGTGGTTTTATGGAAAGTACTACATTGGAAGTACTTAAAGAGTATAAAAATACTGATAAATGTTTACATGATTTACATAAACTGCAGATTCTTTCTGAAGATACTTTTGAGTTGTACATGGTGTTTAAGCCTGTGTTCCTCTTTGTATTTGGGATTCCCAAAGTTCATATTGGTGACTTTGTGTCATCATTTAGGCCCTTTATTTCTGAAAATAGTTTTAAAGTTTGAAAACTGAACAATGGCAGTGATTGTGGAGAAAATGTTACAACCATTGTTAGAAAGAATGCCATCCTACATCAAAGATACACATGAATTTTATTGGTAGATTAGAAGATGTGGTGATTAAACCAAAATGGTTATTGGTGACATATAATGTGGAATCATTATACATGGTCATTTCACAAAAATAATGTGTTATTAAAGTGTTAGATTTTTATGACAAAATATGGATGACTGTGTAGAGTAGATTGCAAAATAGTAAAAAATTCAGTATTCTTAATTTTGGGTAGTAGTTTACTTTAGTTTTTATTCCAAGAAAAGTTCTTTAAAAATTGGCATTTGTGGCAATGGTGGCTGAGATGGCCCACTTTTGTAAATTTGCTTATGAAAGATTGATAAATCACATTGTCTTCATTGTACATTGATTCTGTAGCCTTGTTGCTGCACTTTATTGATGATGTGTTTTTCACGTGGAAAAGGGTGAATGTGTACTTAAGGAATTTATGTAGTATTTAATTTACTGGAAATGCCATTCAATTTTTAGATATAGAGGTGTATAAGATGGAAGCTATGGGTGTTCTACTTAGAACTGGGATATTTTGGTAAGATTGTCACATCAATAGCCAATTACAGTGACAAAGTGGACAACCCAGGTGAATAAATTAAATACTGTAAAAAGCCAACCCGTTGGAAACAGTAGATTGACTACGGATGATACAGAACTTGATTGTGCCATGGATAAACTAACTGTTATGTTTGGACAAAAGGGGTACCCTGAAAAGAAAGAAAGATTGTGCAAGAAATTCCGTAAGAAAGAGTTGGAACGTATGCCCCAATGTTGCTTTGCAATGATGTGGTAGCTAAAAGTAATCAAAGTATAAAGGAAAAGTACTGTATGCCACGGTATCATCAATAAGTGAACAAATACCTCCTGCTGTTGTATAAAAAGTATTTTTTATGATGATAAAAAAATGTTAAGCGCTTTCACCCACTAAACTGTGGGCTTATATGTCTGTGTATATTATGTGTATTGAGAAAGATAATTCCTATATCTGTTGATTTTAATCAACTCAGTGCCCCTCTGTATCAACCTATTTCATCTCCAGTATAGGTTTGCACGAAATGTGGCAATTGAGACCTGGTGAGGTGGCCTCATCCAAAAACAATTGCCACCACACTTCCTTGAACCACAGGAATCATACTAAAAATGTGGGACTTGTAATCAATGTGTGTATATTTTAGAAAAGGAGAAAATGAAAATAGAGAACGGATCACACATTACAGTGAGATTCAAACATGGTAACTGTAACACAACAATGTCATCTATATGGCGAAGTGCACTAACTGTGCATGTTATTATATAGGAAAAATGGAGAGATGTTTTAGAAAATGCATGTATTATCACATGTACAGTATTAGAAGGAAGGACACTACCAGTGCCTTATACAGACATATAGAGAGAGTAGGAGAGACACATGATTTCAGATTTTCCATATTAGATATTGTCAAAGTGGACCCCAGGGGGGGGAGATCATAAAACCCAGCTGGGGTTCAAGGAAGTGTGGTGGCAATTGTTTTTGGATGCAGCCACCTCACCGGGTCTCAATGACCACATTTCGTGCAAACCTATATTGGAGATGAAATAGGTTGATGCAAAGGGGCACTGAGTTGATTAAAATCAACAGATATAGGAATTATCTTTCTCAATACACATAATATGATGAAGTTTAGATATATTTATTTAGTAGTTAGGTAATGTGTATGCAATAACAAATTTTTCTATTGACCATTTTTTAATAGATAATTAAAGGTAGTGCAATATTGTGTATACAATCACTATAGGACAATATATTGCACTATATTAAGTATATATTATGTATTCAGTATCATGTGGAATGATGATTTTGGTAATATAACATTTATTCAATATGTTTATAATGTACGACGATGATAGAAGTTATTCTTAACATATATATATTTTTTCAACAATTTTTTCAACAATTTTTAAACAATTTTATAGGCATATTTTATAGATAGATTTTATGCAATACAGTGTAATTGTTTAATTTTGAATTAATTGAGTGCAAATAAGGGGTATATATACAAAAAGATCCATTGTTATGTTGTAGTAGGAACAGTATGTGTATACAGCTTTAAACGAAAAAAGTTTGGCACCAACTTTTGAATTTAAGCTGTAGTGTTTTCAATTTACAATGTTCTGAAGAAGCCCACAGTTTAGTTGGTGAAAGCGCTTAACATTTTTTTATCACGGAATAAAAAATACTTTTTATACAACAGCAGGAGGTATTTGTTCACTTATTGGTGATACCGTGGCATGCAGTACATTTGTTGTGCTTCCACACAGTGTGTATAAAGGAAAAGGACATATGCATGGGTGTTGAATTTAATGCGGATATGGCAGCGATAAAAAGCATCTGTCTGATGACTGCAACATTTTACAGTCTAATGAGATTATTAGTAAGGTCATTAGTGGCTCCCTGTTTTTAAACAAGGGGAAAGAATCTGAGGGGGTTGTTAGACAAGGGAAGAGAAAGGAAACGTGTAGTGACGATTATTACTACTGTAAAAGTAAAAGGATAATATACTTGAGGGAGCTGTATGTTGTGTAGGTTTATGAATAATAGACCCTTTTATGGATCCATTCACAGGGTGCTGTTATGGTAGTAAGGATAGATAAACTTGTCATTTTGTGAGGGTAAAACTTATTGAAATTGTTTAACAGAGTTCATGACCACTGTTATTCTGTAATGAGAAACAAAGAATATAATACTTTTTGTAGACATTCAATTAAATGTGTAAGTCAAAAAAAGTTTTCATTTTTTGTTCAAGAGAAGGTGGAAGAACAAGTCATAGGTGGGGATATTGATTTATCTGGGGATTTGAAGGAAATTCATTGGCGGATTTAATTAGAAGCAAATAAAAAAGCAGGTTTGAATAAAATAATTACTTTAAAACCTGTATTAAAAATAGATGGTTACACATAAAGTAAGGGCTTTGAAATGGTAATTAACTATAAGTTATTTTAAGATAATTTATCCAATATGTGAGTGATGGCATGGTATCTGACCAAGTCCTACGTGTTTTAGAGACTAAAATGCTTACATTTTTTGTTGTTTTAATAAAAGTGTTGTGGAGAAGTTGGATTTTCCTGTGCTTTATTTTATTTATTTAATGATACTAAACTATTTTCACATGATTTCTGCTTGTTTTTGAGTATATTTTATATATATATATATATATATATATATATATATATATACATACATATATATATATATATATATATATATATATATATATATATATATATATGTACAAATACCGTGCGAACAGGAACAGAAGAGAAAAGACTCGTATACTACTAAAACTTCCACTAAGAAACCAAATGAAAAAACTGCACTCGGAGACTGAACAGATTCTAAGCGCTTTCGTTCGTTTATTGATATGTCGAACTTCATTCTCTGAAGAAGTTCGACATATCAATAAACGAACGAAAGCGCTTAGAATCTGTTCAGTCTCCGAGTGCAGTTTTTTCATTTGGTTTCTTAGTGGAAGTTTTAGTAGTATATATATATATATATATATATATATATATAGTTATACACACACACACACACACACACACACACACACACACACACACACACACACACACACACACACACACACACATACACACACACACACACATATATATGGTTTACATTCATTTACTTGAACTGGATTCAGCCGAATGATCTCATAATCACAATGCTTCAATGAAAATTCAAAATGCCAAATTCTGGTATGTTCAAAACAAATCCCAAATTCAAAACTCTCTACCACTCTGGACCTAGGAGCAAGCAGTAACATGGGTTGTGAAGGGGGTCTCCCTAGGAGCAAGCGGTAACACGGGTTGAGAAGGGGGTGAGACTTGTCAGTCAGACATGTTGGTATTTAGCATTTTCAATGTTTGTATTTCAGACTTCGTGCAAAGTGGATCCGACCGAATGCAATTTGCATAAATGAATGTAAAGCCATATAATATATATATATATATATATATATATATATATATATATATATATATATGTATATGTTTATTTCCCCTTATTTATACTTTCTTATTCTTCAATGTTACCTGCTCCATTTTCCATGCTAAGCATGGGTCTTCCTTTATTCTTACCTGGGCTGAAATAGGTCTAGATGGATCTGTGCTTTGCCAGTTAACACATTTAAATAAATGATGTTGTACATCTGATTAATGGCGTTATGTTTAGTCTTCTCAGAAATTATGGCTAAAAAGGTCTTCTTTATGAACTAGCCTATCTACATGATAAGTAAGTAAATAAATAACAGAAACAGCATTGCTAAGGAAAGAGATAATTTACTGATATGAAAAGTAACGTTCAACATGCAGTGTTTTAGAAATGCATTATAATTGTAAGGGACAATGTTTGGAATCGAGAAATGCAGTTTCTTTACTTAGCCTGATCTTTACCTGCTGTAAGTGATTACTGCATTTTAGGTATATAGCTCATTTTTAACATCTGAAGTAAGGGCAACATAACTCTCAAATATACCTTAGAGCCAAGCACTGGTAACTTAGGAAAACTAAATGTTTCAGTTGCTTTGATTCACTGATATTATATGTTGATATTTTTGAATTTGTCTCTAAATCATTAAAGATTTTTTTTTTTATTTTCACAGGTGAGCACTGAAACTTCAGGCATTATCAGGACATCTAATTTACTGAATAAAGCCACAAGAGTCACATTCCAAACTGCTGATAATGGTAAGCCAGTCAAAAGGGCATAAATCCCATTAGTTATCATCTCATTATATACCAGTCGTCACATTTCACCAGTGCTTTAACTCTTTTATACTTTTTAAACATGATTCTTTCCTGTAAACCAAATTTCAGTGTCATTATTTTAAACAGTATACTCAGAGCTCTCAACCTCTTAGCACAAAAAATCTAGACAAAGAGAAAAATGGGGGACAAAGACCTAAAGACAGGGACAAAGTTTAAATACTGCTCTTATAACCTTAGAAAATTGGTAGAATAAAAGGTTTTGTGTTACCATGCATTTTCTGAAGGATATGAAGTCTGAAACTCAAATGCCTGTCATTATTTAGAGAATTTAGTCCTCACTGATTTCCAACAAAAATCCAGAAAAAAACACATTTTTTTATGAGGAACATACCAAAAATATGAGGCAAACATCTGGACATTCTGTGAAAATCTGGACAATTGAGAGGTACAAGTATACTAGATTTCAGAATTGTATGTCTGCCTAAAGTCATGAAAAATGTTATCATATTGCCTGCAGAAAAACATAAATATGTGAATTAAAAAGTATATGCATATATATAAACATATGCGTGTGTATGTGTATCTGTCTGTGGCTGCATATGTGCGTGTGTGTGTGCATGTGTGTGCATGCACAAACCCGCACCTGCACAAGTGTGTGTCAGTATACATAGACACAAACACAGCTCATGCGCATGCATGCATGCACACACATACATTTGCATCACTCCTAGGCTGCTATTATTTAGATAAAATGCACCCTCCCCCATGCTGAACCTGTGGAAGCTCACCTTCTCCATCTCCATAATATAGTAATTATTATACATACTTAAGGCTATTTACTTTTATTTTCATACACAAGCTACTTTGTCCATTGTCCATGTCATTGTCCATGTTGGTGTGAATGACCTGAGATGCACCTCCCTGGACTACATGAAAAGGGACATGGAGAAGCTGTCTGATCTTGTAGCCCAGGCAGGTATGGCCCTAGCCCTGAGTAGCATCCTGCCATCACCCAGAATGATACCACAATACAAGGAAAAAATGATTGACTTCAACAATTGGCTAAGCTTCTGGTGTCATTCTAAGGGGATCCAGTATCTGTCTGCCTGGGATGACATGATCGACAAACCACGATGCTTTGCCAGAGATGGCCTGCACCTGTTGCCCCTGGGATTCCAGATACTGGCTAAGGCTCTAGCCACCCCTATAGTGCCTTTTTAGGCAAGGTTCAAATGACAAATTCACCACCATAACAGGTACAAGCAAGCAGAATCTGAGGGTACTGCTACTCAATGCTAGAAGTCTAAACCTCAAAATGCACTCACTTGAGGCACTCCTTAAAATGGAGAACATCGACATCTGTGCAGTGACAGAGACCTGTTTCAAGGCTCCAGTGAGTACCCCTGCATTACCAGGCTATAATTCATACCACACCTTTTGGCCACCTAACCTGGACCGAAACACTAAAGGTGGAGGCATGCCCATATTCATTAAGGATATTCACCCCTCCAGGCTAGTTGCTCAGCATAATGCATCCGAGATTATCCAAGTGCAACTAACTCTGGGCAACACCGCAATCCAAATTGTAGCTTGCTGCAGATCCCCCACCATGCCCCAGGATTCCCACTCCTCATTTCAGGATAGAGTGGAAAATATTAGGATACAACCTAACACCCTAATAATGGGCGATTTCAACTACACCACCATTAACTGGGAAAACTACTCATGTACCAACTCTTGTGCTCAACATTTTCTGGAATTCATAAATTTCAATGCCTTGGATCAACTTATCCACACCCCCACCATGGGCAGCAATATCCTAGCCCTGGTTATTACCAACATGGGCAACCAATGCTCCACACCAGAGGTCAGTTCCTCATTGGTCATATCCGACCACAACCTAATCACCCTAGACATCCACATCCCTCCCCCACCCCCCATTAGGGAAACCGCAGTAAAAAATTTCTCCAAAGCCAACTTCACACTTCTTAAGACAGAAGTGGCAAACTTCACAACACCCATGCTGACGGACAATAGCGGTATGACTGCTGAATCCTACACAACTGCAGCTTATAAGCACTTACACAAGTGCATGGATCATGCAATCCCTAACAGAAACAAGATGCTATCCTCCAAAAAAAGGAATCCAATCTGGTGGTACCCTGCCATAAACAAATTCTACAACATAAGAAAGAAACTGTTGCAAAAATGAGTAAAATCCCATGATTGGAGAAACTCCCTGGTCAGCCTCAGTAAGAAGCTGAGATCCCTCATAAAGTCCTCCAAAGCTAGTTATGAAAACAAAATTGCCACTGACTATAAAGACAACCACAAAGTATTCTATAGCTATGTCAAGAATCTCAATGGCAACATTCAGATCTGCTCTGAGTTACTGCACAATGGCACTAAATATACAGAACCAACTGATATTGCCAACATCCTGACAGATAGGTTCAGTGCTAACTTTACCCCCCCTGTCATCCCCTAAAGGGCCCATCTCTATACCAAAAGAATACAAAGTTCCTGTAATCACAGCTGCACAGGTAAAAAACACTATCCAAAGCCAAGAACACAGCATCCATGGGACCTGACAACATCCCACGCTGTGTTCTACATGAACTGTAGAACAGAATGAACTGGCACCCCACCTAAGTACCATGTTCAATCATAGCCTCACCTCAGGCTATGTGCCCACTGAATGGTGCACAGCGATGGTTATCCCACTCCACAAAGGGGGAGCCACCACAGACCCCAGAAACTACTGCCCCATTAGCCTAATGAGCCTGGTCTGCAAGGCTATGGAACATGTCATCATGGAACTTATAAACAATGACACTGGTAATCTCCAAACTCAAGACCCCACCCAGTTCAGGTTTGTAAAAGGCAGATCATGTCTCCTAAACCTGATAGACTTCTTTGGAGCAGTCACCAAAGCCGTAGATGAGGGTAATGTGGTTCACACAGCGTATCTAGATCTCGCCAAGGCTTTCAACACCATCCCCCCTCTGGAATTATAGATAAACTCACTAAATTAAATATAAATCCCTATGTCACAAGATGGGTTGCCAACTGGCTCACTGACAGAACCCACACTGTAAAAGTAGCAGACTCCAAATCCAACTTCAGACCAGTGACAAGTGGAGTACCTCAGGGTTCAGTCCTGGGTCCTCTCCTGTTTGGTATCTACTTCTCTGAAGTACAGGCTAACACAGAAGGTCTTTGGCTAATGAAGTTCACAGATGACTGCAAACTAGGAGCCGTAATCAAAACTCCAAAAGATGTGGACATCCTACAAAAGGGTCTTGCTGAGACAGATGCCTGGTGTCAAAGCCATGGCCTCAAGCTCAATGCCAAAAAGTGCATTGTCATCCCTTCTGGTAAAAACTCTGTACCCAACTACCACATAGGCGGTAGTCTACTTAACACCAAAAGTGTGATAAGAGACCTTGGGACACAGGTGAACAGTAGTCTCTTCTTTGATAATCACATCACCACAGTAGTCAGCAAACCCTTCTACGTGGCACACCTCATCACAAAAGGTTTCTCATCCAGGAAAAAAGAGATCATTGTTCCCCTCTACTCATCACTCATTAGACTTACTATAAAATACAACGCCCCTTTTGGTGTGTACCTCACAAGACATCTACAACAACTGGAATGGCCACATAAATACCTCACAAAGAGGATTACCGGCCTCGAACAGATGCCCTATGCAGACTGTCTCAAAAAAACTGCATCTTTACTTCATCGCATATCGCCTACTCAGAGGCGATCTCTGCCTAACACACAAAGCTATGTCACACCTAGAGCTTTTAGACATGCTCCACATAAAGAAATCCCAATCCCTACAAGCTACACGCTCTAGGGACCTAAACTTTGTCACCACAATTAACAGAACATGCTGGAGGGATAGATTCATGTCCCAGAGACTTCCTATACTCTGGAACAAACTACCTATCTATATCAAACAAAGCTCCTCATTAGCACTCTTCAAGAAAAATCTTGATGATTGGATGGGAGATAGGAAATTCACCCCAGGGATCACTTCTGTGGCTCTGTTCGACAGTGGCACAGGAAAATAATTTTCTTGGGTGGCGAAAGCCAGGGTACCTTTTGGCTAGGCTTATATAGGCCCTAGGGCCAATAGCCTAGTACCTACCTATGAACTTAAGCTTCTATAGTGGTCACTGTGCATTGAATGGGAAATGCATCACAGGGTAGAGGTGTACCGGAAGCTTGAGCCATGTGCTTTCAGAACATTTGGACTTATCAATGTACTCTTTAGTCACCTCAGTGGGTTTTGGGTTCTGATAATTTACTCTTTGTTAAGAACACATGATATAGCAATGCCAGTGTCCGGTGTTGACATTTTAAAGGCCACTGCTATGCTGTCTTTATTGGAAATGTAATAGTATCTCTCTTACTGCCAATATTCTTTCATGTAGCTGGTCAGGTTGGATGCCTTTGGGAATGTACATTTCTCTGTTGATGTCTGTCCTCAGCATAAACACAGCATTTGAGAGGATGTTTCTAGTGATTTAATTGCAATGATGCCTTCATTACATGAGTTACTTTCCTTTGCAGATAGTTCTTTAGCCAGAAATGAAGACAGGAGAAATCAGCTTCGTAATTCAATGGCTCAGGAAATAACATCAAATGACATACTTAAAACCAGGTCAGTAAAACTTTAGTCATTAGCAGGACTATAACTGTGTTTTTGCCAAGCTGATATTGTAACAGCTACCAGTTTGTTTTTTGAACCCCAAAATTTTTGTTCTGTTTCATTTGCAGTAGTCCTGACCAAAATGCTGAAGCAATGCCACTTTAATGCCAGTTAGTGTATGAAGATAGATATTGTGATGCCAAACTAATAGATGTGAAAACCTCAAGTGAGTCATTTTGAAACCTGCATAGTAATTGTCATCCATTCTGAGTGGCAGGGAAGAATAAATTAGAATTTCAGTACTGACACATTATAGACTGTTATTAATCGTTTAAAGCACAAAGACACTGACATGCACACTCATAAATACAGACACACACACACACACACACACACACACACACACACACACAGATGAAGATACTCATCCACTCAGATATGGAAATACCACATATTCATGTGGATACAAACATTTATTTGTTTATTCTTTCTTAACCAAGTGGCTAATTAAAGACTATTTTCACAAACTACCTGGGAAATGTGGCAAACATGTCAAAGGTACTCAAGTGTAAACATAAATATGTATGTTTGCCCACAAATGAACACACTTATGATGGAGTGTAATTCCAAGAATAACCATTAGTGGTACTTGTACATCAGTGTTCAGGGCCGTGGCGTGATGCTGTTCTTTGATGATGGAGTGTAATTCCAACAACAACCATTAGTGGTACTTGTACATCAGTGACATTAGTGGTACTTGTACATCAGTGTTCAGGGCCATGGCGTGATGCTGTTCTTTGATGATGGAGTGTAATTCCAACAACAACCATTAGTGGTACTTGTACATCAGTGACATTAGTGGTACTTGTACATCAGTGTTCAGGGCCGTGGCGTGATGCTGTTCTTTGATGATGGAGTGTAATTCCAACAACAACCATTAGTGGTACTTGTACATCAGTGACATTAGTGGTACTTGTACATCAGTGTTCAGGGCCATGGCGTGATGCTGTTCTTTTGCTTGACCAGCTTAGTGATGCTGCAGATGTCAGACTCCTACAACAGTCAGGCACAGTGACTGACTGAGGTACCAATGGGCCTCACAAAAACAGTAAGTACAAAATAACTGAGCTCCTCTTCACAAGAGGTATAAGAGGCATTCACTGCTGGGGCACCCTTGTACAAGATTGCAGGGGTGCTCCCAAGCACAAGCCTGTAGTCCTCTGTACCCATTCACAATGTGACACAGAGCTGGACAGGCACCAGACAAATCAGTACAATTTACTGCTAAAGCATGTATGAGAAGAGCCAGACCCACTGTGCCCCTCAAGGAACTCGTAAGGGTGGTGTATTCCAAGTCTCATGTGCAGGCCTGACCTTGGCATATTACCCTTGTCAAGTGTGACATGGGGAATCCTGACCCTGGGTTATCACCCTTCTCAAGTGTGATGTGGGGAGTCCTGACCCTGGTGTATTACCCTTCTCAAGTGTGATGTGGGGAGTCCTCATGCTGGCATATTATCTTTCTCAGGTGTCATGTTGCGATAACTGACCATGATGTATAACCCTTCTCAATCACAACATGGGGAGCTCTGACTGTGGTGTATTATCCTTCTCAAATGTCTGTCACACACACACACACACACACACACACACACACACACACACACACACACACACACACACACACACACACACACACTTGATATCAGCCAGACATGCAGGGACCATTGGCTCTCATGTATTATGCTTCTGAAGTCTCACATGGGTAGACCTGACCTTAATGTATTACCCTGCTGAAGTGTAACATGGGGATGCCCTAATCTGAGGCCTTGGTCCTTGATATGTCATGTTTCAAAAAGGCCTAGTATAGAGTTGTATGCTGAGGTTTCACCTTAAGTAGGTGTCATTCAAGGAGCTCTGGCCGTGGCTTAGCTTACCTTCGAAGTATCTTATGAAGAACCCTATTCCTAGTATGTCACCTAACATAAACCCTAGTATGTCACCTTCTGTAAACCATAGTATGTCACCTTCCATGGACCCTAGTATGTCACCATCCATAAACCATAGTATGTCACCTACCATAAACCCCAGTATTTCACCTTCCATAAACCGTAGTGTCACCTTCCATAAACCCTAGTATGTCACCTTCTGTAAACCGTAGTATGTCACCTTACATAGACCCTAGTATGTCACCTTCAATAAACCCTATTCTGTCACATTCCATAAACCGTAGTATGTCACCTACCATAAACCCCAGTATGTCACCTGCTGTAAATCATAGTATGTCTCCTTCCATAGACCCAAGTCTGTCACCTTCCATAAACCGTAGTATGTCACCTTCCATAAACCCTAGTATGTCACCTTCCATAAATCATAGTATGTCACCTTCCATAAACCATAGCACTTCACCTTCCATAAACTGTAGTATGTCACCTTACATACACCCTAGTATGTCACCTTACATAAACTGTAGTATGTCACCTTTCATAAACCCTAGTATTTCACCTTCCATAGACCATAGTATGTCACCTTCCAAAAACCGTATGTCACCTTCCATAAACCATAGTATGTCACCTTCCATAAACCATACATAGTATGTCACCTTCCACAGACCCTAGTCTGACACCTTCCATAAACCATAGTATGTCACGTACCATAAACCCAAGTATGTCACCTTCTGTAAACTGTAGTATGTCACCTTCCATAAACCCTAGTATGTCACCTTCCAAAAACCGTAGTATGTCACCTTCCATAGAACATAGTGTCACCTTCCATAAACCATACATAGTATGTCACCTTCCATAAACCCTAGTATGTCACCTTTCATAAACCATTATATGTCACCATACATAAACCCTAGTATGTCACCTTACATAAACTGTAGTATTTCACCTTCCATAAACCATAGTATGTCACCTGCCATAAACCCTAGTATGTCACCTTCCATACCCCATAGTATGTCACCTTCCATGAAGCATATATAGTATGTCACCTTCCACAGTCCCTAGTATGTCACCTTCCATAAACCGTAGTATGTCACCTTCCATAAACCCTAGTAAGTCACCTTCCATAACCTGTAGTATGTCACCTTCCATAAACTGTAGTATGTCACCTTCCATAAACTGTAGTATGTCACATTCCATAGACTATAAAATGTTACCTTCCACAAACTGTAGTATGTCACCTTCCATAAACCGTAGTATGTCACCTTCCATAAACCGTAGTATGTCACCTTCCATAGACCCTAGTATGTCACCTTCCATAGAACTTAGTCTGTCACCTCCATAAACCCTAGTATGTTACCTCCCATAAACTGTAGTATGTCACCTTCCATAAACCGTAGTATGTCAACTTACATAAACCGTAGTATGTCACCTTCCATAAACCGTAGTATGTCACCTTCAGTAAACCATAGTATGTCACCTTCCATAAACTAGTGTCACCTTCCATACACCGTAGTATGTCACCTTCCATAAACCCTAGTATGTCACCTTCCATAAACTGTAGTATGTCACTTTCCATAGACCCTAGTATGTCACCTTCCATAACCTGTAGTATGTCACCTTCCGTAAACCCTAGTATGTCACCTTCCATAGACCCTAGTATGTCACCTTCCATAGACCCCAGTCTGTCACCTTCCATAAACCCTAGTCTGTCACCTTCCATAAACCCTAGTATGACACCTTTCATAAACTGTATGTCACCTTCCATAAACCCTAGTATGTCACCTTTCATAAACCGTATGTCACCTTTCATAAACTCTAGTACGTCACCTTCCACAGACCCTAGTCTGTCACCTTCCATAAAACATAGTATGTCACCTTCCATAAACCCTAGTATGTCACCTTCCATACACCCTAATATGTCACCTTACCTAAACCGTAGTATGTCACCTTTCATAAACCGTAGTATGTCACCTTCCATAGACCCTAGTATGTCACCTTCCATAGACCATACATAGCATGTTACCTTCCACAGACCCTAGTCTGTCACCTTCCATAAACCATAGTATGTCACCTTCCATAAACCCTAGTATGTCACCTTCCATGAACCCTAGTATGTCACCTTCCATAAATCATAGTATGTCATCTTCCGTAAACCATAGTATTTCACCATCCATAAACTGTAGTATGTCACCTTCCCTACACCCTAATATGTCACCTTACCTAAACAATAGTATGTCACCTTTCATGAACCGTAGTATGTCACCTTCCATAGACCCTAGTCTGTCACCTTCCATAAACCCTAGTCTGTCACCTTCCATAAACTGTAGTATGTCACCTTCCATAAACTGTAGTATGTCACCTTCCATAAACCATAGTATGTCACCTTCCATACCCCATAGTATGTCACCTTCCATAATCTGTAGTATGTCACATTCCATAGACCATAAAATGTTACCTTCCACAAACTGTAGTATGTCACCTTCCATAAACCGTAGTATGTCACCTTCCATAAACCGTAGTATGTCACCTTCCATAGACCCTAGTATGTCACCTTCCATAGAACTTAGTCTGTCACCTTCCATAAACCATAGTATGTCACCTCCATAAACCCTAGTATGTCACCTTCCATAGACCCTAGTATGTCACCTTCCATAAACCGTAGTATGTCACCTTCCGTAAACTCTAGTATGTCACCTTCCATAAACCCTAGTATGTCACCTTCCATAAACCCAAGTATGTCACCTTCCATAGACCCTAGTATGTCACCTTCCATAACCCGTAGTATGTCACCTTCCATAAACCCTAGTATGTCACCTTCCACAGACCCTAGTATCACCTTCCATAGACCATACATAGTATGTTACCTTCCACAGACCCCAGTCTGTCATCTTCCATAAACCCTAGTCTGTTACCTTCCATAAACCCTAGTATATCACCTTTCATAAACCGTATGTCACCTTCCATAAACCCTAGTATGTCACCTTTCATAAACCGTATGTCACCTTTCATAAACCCTAGTATGTCACCTTCCACAGACCCTAGTCTGTCACCTTCCATAAACCGTAGTGTGTCACCTTCCATAAACCCTAGTATGTCACCTTCCATACACCCTAATATGTCACCTTACCTAAACCGTAGTATGTCACCTTTCATAAACCGTAGTATGTCACCTTCCATAGACCCTAGTCTGTCACCTTCCATAAACCCTAGTCTGTCACCTTCCATAAACCCTAGTATGTCACCTTTCATAAACCGTATGTCACCTTTCATATACCCTAGTATGTCATCTTCCATACCCCATAGTATGTCACCTTCCATAGACCATAGTATGTCACCTTCCATAAACTGTAGTATGTCACCTTCCATAGACCATAAAATGTCACCTTCCATAAACTGTAGTAGGTCACCTTCCATAAACCCTAGTATGTCACCTTCCATAAACCATAGTATGTCACCTTCCATTGACCCTAGTATTTCACCTTCTGTGGAACCTAGTCTGTCACCTTCCATTAACCACGTATGTCAGCATCCATAAACCATAGTATGTCACCTTCCACAGTCCCTAGTATGTCACCTTCCATAAACCCTAGTATGTCACCTTCCCTAAACCCTAGTATGTCACCTTCCATAAACCATAAAATGTCACCTTCCGTAGACCATAAAATGTCACCTTCCATAAACTGTAGTATGTCACCTTCCATAAACCCTAGTATGTCACCTTCCATAGACCCTAGTATTTCACCTTCCATAGAACCAAGTCTGTCACCTTCCATTAACCATAGTATGTCAGCATCTATAAACCGTAGTATGTCACCTTCCATAAATCATAGTATGTCACCTTCCATAAATTGTAGTATGTCACCTTCCATACACCCTAATATGTCACCTTGCATAAACCATATGTCACCTTTCATAAACCGTAGTATGTCACCTTCCATAGACCCTAGTATGTCACCTTCCATAAACCATACATAGTATATTACCTTCCACAGACCCTAGTCTGTCACCTTCCATAAACCCTAGTATGTCACCATGCATAAACCACAGTATGTCACCTTCCATAAACACTAGTATGCCACCTTCCATACCCCATAGTATGTCACCTTCCATAAACCACACATAGCATGTCACCTTCCATAAACCGTAGTATGTCATCTTCTGTAAACCCTAGTATGTCACCTTACATAAACTGTAGTATGTCACCTTCCATAGACCATAAAATGTCACCTTCCATAAACTCTAGTATGTCACCTTCCAGAAACCCTAGTATGTCACCTTCCATAAACCGTAGTATGTCACCTTCCATAGAACCTATTACGTCACCTTCCATAAACCTTAGTATGTCACTTTCCATAGACCATAGTATTTCACCTTCCATAGAACCTAGTCTGTCACCTTCCATTAACTGTAGTATGTCACCTTCCATAAACCATAGTATGCCACCTTCCATAAACCATAGTATGTCACCTTCATAAACTGTAGTATGTCACCATCCATAGACCCTAATACATCACCTTCCATAAACCCTAGTATGTCACCTTCCATAAACCGTAGTATGTCACCTTCCATAAACCCTAGTATGTCACCTTCCATAAACTGTAGTATGTCACCTTCCGTAAACCCTAGTATGTCACCTTCCATAAACCCTAGTATGTCACCTTCTGTAAACCCTAGTATGTCACCTGCCATAAACCCTTTTATGTCACCTTCCATAAACCCTAGTATGTCACCTTCCATAGACCCTAGTACGTCATCTTCCATAAACCATACATAGTATGTTACCTTCCGCAGACCCTAGTCTGTCACCTTCCATAAACTGTAGTATGTCACCTTCCATAAGGCATACATAGTATGTCACCTTCCATAGACCCTAGTATGTCACCTTCCATAAACCGTAGTATGTCACCTTCCATAAACTCTAGTATGTCACCTTCCATAAACCGTAGTATGTCACTTTACATAGACCCTAGTATGTAACCTTCCATAAACCGTAGTATGTCACCTTTCATAAACTGTAGTATGTCACCTTCCATAAGGCATACATAGTATGTCACCTTCCATAGACCCTAGTATGTCACCTTCCATAAACCATAGTATGTCACCTTCCATAAACCGTAGTATGTCACTTTCCATAAACCCTAGTATGTCACCTTCCATAAACCCTAGTATATCACCTTCCATAAACCATAGTATGTCACCTTTCATAAACCCTAGTATGTCAACTTCCATAGACCCTAGTATGTCACATTCCATAAACCATACATAGCATGTTACCTTCCACAGACCCTAGTCTGTCACCTTCCATAAACCGTAGTATGTCACCTTCCATAAACCCTAGTATGTCACCTTCCATAGACCCTAATATGTCACCTTTCATAAACCTTAGTATGTCACCTTCCATAAGGCACACATAGTATGTCACCTTCCATAGACCCTAGTATGTCACCTTCCATAAACCATAGTATGTCACCTTCCATAGACCCTAGTATGTCACCTTCCATAGACCCTAGTACATCACCTTCCATAAACCATACATAGTTTGTTACCTTCCGCAGACCCTAGTCTGTCACCTTCCATAAACTGTAGTATGTCACCTTCCATAAGGCATACATAGTATGTCACCTTCCATAGACCCTAGTATGTCACCTTCCATAAACCGTAGTACGTCACCTTCCATAAACTCTAGTATGTCACCTTCCATAAACCGTAGTATGTCACTTTACATAGACCCTAGTCTGCCACCTTCCATAAACCATAGTATGTCACCTTCCATAAACTGTAGTATGTCACCTTCCATAAACCCTAATATGTCACCTTCCATAAACTGTAGTATGTCACCTTCCATAAGGCACACATAGTATGTCACCTTTCATAGGCCCTAGTATGTCACCTTCCATAAACCGTAGTATGTCACCCTCGATAAACTGCAGTATGTCACCTTCCATAAGACACACGTAGTATGTCACTTTCCATGAGGCATACATAGTATGTCACCTTCCATAAACCATAGTATGTCACCTTCCATAAACAGTAGTATGTCACCTTCCATAAATCCTAATATGTCACCTTCCATAAACAGTAGTATGTCACCTTACATAGACCTTAGTATGTCACCTTCCATAAACCATAGTATGTCACCTTACATCGACCCTAGTATGTCACCTTCCATAAACCACAGTATGTCACCTTACATTAAACCTAGTATGTCATGTTTAATAATCCATTATATGAGTAACCCTGACACTGGTATGTTATCCTTTATAAATGACATGAAGAAATGTGTCCCTCAATTCCCACCCTTCCTAAGTATCAAATGAACATCTCTAATCCTGTATATCACCCTTTTCATGTGCCATGTGAGGAACCTTAATCTGGGTACACTCCTGTTTCTAACTATCAGTCAGGAAGTCCTGAACCTGTTAAATCACACTTCCCAAATGTCATTCAATGAATCTTATTCTTGGTCTATTCCCCTTCCCAAGAGTTGGCCAAGGTCTTCAGATCCTGGTAGGTCATCCTTCCCATGGGTTACCTGAGATCTTCTGATCTTGGTATGTCACCCTTCGCAAGAGTTACATGAGATCTCCTGATCCTGCTATGTTATCCATCCCAGGAATTGTGTGAGCTCTCCTGATGCTGGTATGAAACTGATCATGGTATGTATATCCCATCCCAAGAGTTTTATGAGATGTCCTTATTCTTGTATATCATCCTTCCTAAGAGTTACATGAGATCTCCTGATCCTGGAATATCCCCCTTTTCAAGACTTATATGTGATCTATTGATGTTGGTATGTCATCCTTCCCATATGTTACACAAGATCTCCTGATCCAGATATATCACCCTTCCTAGTGTTACACAAGATCTTCTGATCAAGGAATGTCCTCCTTCCCATATGTTACATAAGATCTCCTTATCCACATATATCACCCTTCTCATCTGTTACATGAGAACTCCGAATCCAGATATATCACCATTCCCATGTGTTACATGAGCTCTCCTTATTGAGAAATGTCACCCTTCTCATGTGTTACACAAGATCTCCTGATCCAAATATATCACCCTTCTCATGTGTTACATTAGATCTCTTGATCCAGATATATCACCCTTCTGATGTGTTACATGAGATCTCCTTATCCAGAAATGTCACCCTTCCCATGTGTTACAGAAGATCTTCTGATCCAGATATATCACCCTTCCCATGAGTTACATGAGCTCTCATGATTCAGGAATGTCAACCTTCCCATGTGTTACATGAGATCTCCTGATCCAGGTATATCACCCTTCACATGTGTTACATGAGATCTCCTGATCCAGATATATCACCCTTCCCATGTGTTACATGAGATCTTCTGATTGAGATATATCACCCTTCCCATGTGTTACATGAGATCTCCTGATTCAGGTATATCACCCTTCCCATGTGTTACATGAGATCTCCTGCTCCAGATATATCACCATTCCCATCTGTTACATGAGATCTCATGATTCAGATATATCACCCTTCCCATGTGTTACATGAGATCTCTTGATCCAGATATATCACCCTTCCCATGTGTTTCATGAGATCTCCTTATCAAGAAATGTCACCCTTCTCATGTGTTACACAAGATCTCCTGATCCAGATATATCACTCTTCTCATGTGTCACATGAGGTCTCCTTATCCAGATATATCACCCTTCCCATGTGTTACATGAGATCTCATGATCCAGATATATCTCCCTTCCCATGTGTTACAGAAGAGCTCCTGATCCAGATATATCACCCTTCCCATGTGTTACACAAGATCTCCTGATGCAGGAATGTCACCCTTCCCATGTGTTAGATGAAATCTCCTGATACAGATATATTACCATTCCCATGTGCTACATGACATCTCCTTATCCAGATATGTCACCCTTCCCATGTGTTACATGGGATCTCCTGATTCAGATGTATCACCCTTCCCATGTGTTACATGAGATCTGCTGATTCAGATATATCATCCTTCCCATGTGTTATATCAGATCTGCTGATTCAGATATATCATCCTTCCCATGTGTTACATGAGATCTCATTAGGAAATGTCACCCTCCTCATGTTTCACATGAGATCTCCTTATCCAGATATATCACCCTTCTCATGTGTTACACAAGATCTCCTGATCCAAATATATCACCCTTCTCATGTGTTACATTAGATCTCTTGATCCAGATATATCACCCTTCTGATGTGTTACATGAGATCTCCTTATCCAGAAATGTCACCCTTCCCATGTGTTACAGAAGATCTTCTGATCCAGATATATCACCCTTCCCATGAGTTACATGAGCTCTCATGATTCAGGAATGTCAACCTTCCCATGTGTTACATGAGATCTCCTGATCCAGGTATATCACCCTTCACATGTGTTACATGAGATCTCCTGATCCAGATATATCACCCTTCCCATGTGTTACATGAGATCTTCTGATTGAGATATATCACCCTTCCCATGTGTTACATGAGATCTCCTGCTCCAGATATATCACCATTCCCATCTGTTACATGAGATCTCATGATTCAGATATATCACCCTTCCCATGTGTTACATGAGATCTCTTGATCCAGATATATCACCCTTCCCATGTGTTTCATGAGATCTCCTTATCAAGAAATGTCACCCTTCTCATGTGTTACACAAGATCTCCTGATCCAGATATATCACTCTTCTCATGTGTCACATGAGGTCTCCTTATCCAGATATATCACCCTTCCCATGTGTTACATGAGATCTCCTGATCCAGATATATCTCCCTTCCATTGTGTTACAGAAGAGCTCCTGATCCAGATATATCACCCTTCCCATGTGTTACACAAGATCTCCTGATGCAGGAATGTCACCCTTCCCATGTGTTAGATGAAATCTCCTGATACAGATATATTACCATTCCCATGTGCTACATGACATCTCCTTATCCAGATATGTCACCCTTCCCATGTGTTACATGGGATCTCCTGATTCAGATGTATCACCCTTCCCATGTGTTACATGAGATCTGCTGATTCAGATATATCATCCTTTCCATGTGTTATATCAGATCTGCTGATTCAGATATATCATCCTTCCCATGTGTTACATGAGATCTCATTAGGAAATGTCACCCTCCTCATGTTTCACATGAGATCTCCTTATCCAGATATATCACCCTTCTCATGTGTTACACAAGATCTCCTGATCCAAATATATCACCCTTCTCATGTGTTACATTAGATCTCTTGATCCAGATATATCACCCTTCTGATGTGTTACATGAGATCTCCTTATCCAGAAATGTCACCCTTCCCATGTGTTACAGAAGATCTTCTGATCCAGATATATCACCCTTCCCATGAGTTACATGAGCTCTCATGATTCAGGAATGTCAACCTTCCCATGTGTTACATGAGATCTCCTAATCCAGGTATATCACCCTTCACATGTGTTACATGAGATCTCCTGATCCAGATATATCACCCTTCCCATGTGTTACATGAGATCTTCTGATTGAGATATATCACCCTTCCCATGTGTTACATGAGATCTCCTGATTCAGGTATATCACCCTTCCCATGTGTTACATGAGATCTCCAGCTCCAGCTATATCACCATTCCCATCTGTTACATGAGATCTCATGATTCAGATATATCACCCTTCCCATGTGTTACATGAGATCTCTTGATCCAGATATATCACCCTTCCCATGTGTTTCATGAGATCTCCTTATCAAGAAATGTCACCCTTCTCATGTGTTACACAAGATCTCCTGATCCAGATATATCACTCTTCTCATGTGTCACATGAGGTCTCCTTATCCAGATATATCACCCTTCCTATGTGTTACATGAGATCTCCTGATCCAGATATATCTCCCTTCCCATGTGTTACAGAAGAGCTCCTGATCCAGATATATCACCCTTCCCATGTGTTACACAAGATCTCCTGATGCAGGAATGTCACCCTTCCCATGTGTTAGATGAAATCTCCTGATACAGATATATTACCATTCCCATGTGCTACATGACATCTCCTTATCCAGATATGTCACCCTTCCCATGTGTTACATGGGATCTCCTGATTCAGATGTATCACCCTTCCCATGTGTTACATGAGATCTGCTGATTCAGATATATCATCCTTCTCATGTGTTATATCAGATCTGCTGATTCAGATATATCATCCTTCCCATGTGTTACATGAGATCTCATTAGGAAATGTCACCCTCCTCATGTTTCACATGAGATCTCCTTATCCAGATATATCATCCTTCGCATGTGTTACATGAGGTCTCCTTATCCAGAAATGTCATCCTTCTCATGTGTTACATGAGATCTTCTTATCCAGGAATGTCACCCTTCCCATGTGTTAAAGTGAGATCTCCTGATCCAGGAATGTCATCGCGCCCATGTGGTACATGAGATCTCCTTATCCAGCTATATCACCCTTCCTATATGTTACACGAGATCTACTGATTCAGATATATCACCCTTCTAATGTGTTTCACGAGATCTTCTTATCCAGAAATGAACACCCTTCTCATGTGTTAGACAAGATCTATTGATCCGGATATATCTCCCTTCCCATGTGTCACATGAGATCTCCTTATCCAGATATAGCACCCTTTCCATGTGTTACATGAGATCTCTTGATCCAGATATATCACCCTTCCCATGTGTTACAGAAGATCTCCGGATCCAGATATATCACTCTTCCCATGTGTTACACTAGATCTCCTGATCCAGGAATGTCACCCTTCCCATGTGTCAGATGGGATATCCTGATCCAGATATATCACCCTTCCCATGTGTTACATGAGATCTCCTTATCCAGAAATGTCACCCTTCTCATGTGTTACACAAGATCTCCTGTTCCAGATATATCACCCTTCTCATTTGTTACATGAGATCTCCTGATCCAGATATATCACCCTCCCCATGTGTTACATGAGATCTCCTGATCCAGATATATCACCATTCCCATGTGTTACATGAGCCCTCCTGATTCAGATGTATCACCCTTCCCATGAGATCTCCTTATCCAGAAATATCACCCTTCCCATGTGTTACAGAAGGTCTCCTGATTCAGATATATCACCCTTCCCATGTGTTACATGAGATCTCCTTATCCAGAAATGTCACTCTTCCCATGTGTTACACAAGTTCTCCTGCTCCAGATATATCACCCTTCCCATGTGTAAGACGAGATCTCTTGATCCAGGAATTCCACCCTTACCATGTGGTAGATGAGATCTCCTGATCGAGATACATCACCCTTCCATGTGTTGCATGAAATCTCATGATCCAGATATATCTCCCTTCCCATGTGTTACATGAGATCTCCTGATTCAGATATGTCACCCTTCCCATGCATTACATGAGATCTCCTAATCCAAATATATCGCTCTTCTCATGTGTTACATGAGATCTCCTGATTCAGATGTATCATCCTTCACATGTGTTACGTGACATCTCCTTATCCAGATGTATCACCCTTCCTATGTGCTTAATGAGATCTCTTTATCCAACTATATCACCCTTCCCATCTGTTACATGAGATCTCCTGATTGAGATATATCACCCTTCCCATGTGTTACGAGAAGTTCTAATCCAGGAATATCACCCTTCTCATGTGTTACACAAGATCACCCTTCCTATGTGTTACATGAGATCTCCTTATCCAGATATCTCACCTTTACCATGTCTCACATGAGATCTCTTTATCCAGATGTATCACCATTCGCATGTGTTACATGAGATCTGCTGATTCAGATATATCACCCTTCCCATGTGCTACATGAGCTCTCCTGATTCAGATATATCACCCTTCCCTTGTGTTACATGAGATCTCTTTATCCGGACATGTCACCCTTCCCATGTGTTACATGAGATCTCCTTATCCAGATATATCACACTTCCCATGTGTTACATGAGATCTCCTGATTCAGATATATCACCCTTCCCATGTATTACATGGGATTTCCTGATCCAGAAATGTCGCCCTTCCCATGTGTTTAATGAGATCTCCTGATTCAGATCTATCGCCCTTCCCATGTGTTACATGAGATCTCCTGATTCAGATATATCATCCTTTCCGTGTGTTACATGAGATTTCTTTATCCAGATATATCACCCTTCCCATGTGTTACATGAGATCTCCTTATCCAGATATATCACCCTTCCCATGTGTTACATGGGATTTCCTGATCCAGAAATGTCACCCTTCCCATGTGTTTAATGAGATCTCCTGATTCAGATCTATCGCCCTTCCCATGTGTTACATGAGATCTCCTAATTCAGATATATCATCCTTTCCATGTGTTACATGAGATCTCTTTATCCAGATATATCACCCTTCCCATGTGTTACATGAGATCTCCTTATCCAGATATGTCACCTTTCCCATGTGTTACATGAGATCTCCTGATTCAGATGTATCACCCTTCCCATGCGTTACATGAGATCTCCTTATCCAGATATATCACCCTTCCCATGTGTTACATGAGATCTCATGACTCAGATGTAACATCCTTCCCATATGTTACATGATATTTCCTTATCCAGATATATAACCCTTCCCATGTGTTACATGAGATCTCCTTATTCAGGAATGTCACACTTCACATGTGTTACATGCAATCTCCTGATTCAGATGTACCAACCTTCCCGTGTGTTACATGAGATCTCCTTATCCAGATATATCACCCTTCCCATATGTTACATGAGATTTCTTGATTCAGATATATCACCCTTCCCATGTGTTACATGAGATTACCTTATCCAGATATATGACCCTTCCCATGTGTTACATGAGATCTGCTGATTCAGATATATCATCCTTCCCATGTGTTACATGAGATCTGCTGATTCAGATATAACATCCTTCCCATGTGTTACATGAGATCTCCGTATCCAGATATATCACCCTTCCCATTTTTCACATGAGATCTGCTGATTCAGATATATCATCCTTCCCATGTGTTACATGAGAACTGCTGATGCAAATATATCACCCTTCCCATGTATTACATGAGATCTCCTTATCCAGATATATCACCCTTCCCATGTGTTACATGAGACCTACTTATCCAGATATATCACCTTTTTCATGTGGTAAATAAGATCTTCTCATCCAGAAATGTCACATTTGCCATGTGTTACATGAGACCTGCTGATTCAGATACATCATCCTTCCCATGTGCACTTGAGATCTGCTGATTCAGATGTATAATCCTCCCCATCTGTTACATGAGATCTCCTTATCCAGATATATCACCCTTCCCATGTGTTACGTAAGATTTCCTGATTCATATATATCATCCTTACCATGTGTTACATGAGATCTCCTGATTCAGATGTATCATCCTTCCCATGTGATACATGGGATCTCCTGATTCAGATGTATCACCTTTCCCATGTGTTTCATGAGATCTCCTTATCTAGAAGTGTCACCCTTCCCATACATGATGTTACATGAGATCTCCTTATACAGATATATCACCCTTCCCATGTGTTACATGAGATCTCCTTATTCAGGAATGTCACACTTCACATGTGTTACATGCAATCTCCTGATTCAGATGTACCAACATTCCCATGTGTTACATGAGATCTCCTTATCCAGATATATCACGCTTCCCATGTGTTACATGAGATCTCCTTATTCAGGAATGTCACACTTCACATGTGTTACATGCAATCTCCTGATTCAGATGTACTAACCTTCCCATGTGTTACATGAGATCTCCTGATTCAGATATATCACCCTTTCCATGCGTTACATAAGATCTCCTGATTAAGATATATCACCCTTCCCAGGTGTTACATGAGATCTCCTTATCCAGATATGTCACCCTTTCCATGCGTTACATAAGATCTCCTGATTAAGATATATCACCCTTCCCATGTGTCGCATGAGATGTCTTTATCTGGATATATCACCCTTCCCTTGTGTTACATGACATCTCCTGATTCAGATATATCACCTTTCCCATATGTAACACACAGGAAGGATTATGCATCTGAATCAGGAGATCTCATGTAACACATGGGAAGGATTATGCATCTGAATCAGGAGATCTCATGTAACACGAGATCTCCTTATCCAGATATATCACCCTTCCCACGTGATACATGGGATCTCCTGATCCAGATATATCATCATTCCCATGTGTTACATGAGATTTCCTGATTCAAATATATCACCCTTCCCATATGTTACATGAGCTCTCCTGATTCAGATATATCACCCTTGCCATGTGTTACATGAGATGTCCTGTTCCAGGAATGTCACCCTTCCCATATGTTACATGAGATCTGCTGATCTAGATATATCAACCCTCCCATGTGTTATGCGAGATCTCTTGATTCAGATATATCATCCTTACCATGTGTTACATGAGATCTCCTGATTCAGATGTATCACCCTTCCCATGTGTTACATGAGATCTCCTTATCCAGACATATCACCCTTCCCATGTGCTACATGAGATCTCCTGATTCAGATATATTACCCTTCCCATGTGTTACTTGAGATCTCCTGATCCAGATATATCACCCTTCCCATGTGTTTCTTGAGATTTCCTTATCCAGAAATGTCACCCTTTTCATGTGTTGCATGAGATCTGTTTATCTAGATATATCATCCTTCCCATGTGTCACATGAGATCTCCTGATTCAGATGTATCACCTTTCCCATGTGTCACATGAGATCTCCTGATCCAGATATATCACCCTTCCCATGTGTCAGATGAGATCTCCTGATTTAGATATATCACCCTTTTCATGTGCTACATAAGATCTCCTTATCCAGATATATCACCCTTCCCGTGTGTTACGTGAGATCTGGTGATTCAGATATATCACCCTTCCCATGTGTTACGTGAGATCTCCTTATTCAGATATATCACCCTTCCCATGTGTTATATGTGATGTCCTGATTGAGTTTTATCACTCTTCCCATGTATTACATGAGGTCTCCTTATCCAGAAGTGTCACCCTTCCCATGTGTTACATGAGATCTCCTGATTCAGATGTATCACCCTTCCCATGTGTTACATGACATCTCCTTATCCAGATATATCACCCTTCCCATGTGTTACACAAGATCTCCTTATCCAGATATATCACCCTTCCCATGTGTTACATGAGATCTCCTTATGCCGGAATGTCACCCTTCCCATGTGTTACATGAGATCTCCTGATTCAGATGTATCACCCTTCCCATGTGTTACATGACATCTCCTTATCCAGATATATCACCCTTCCCATGTGTTACACAAGATCTCCTTAACCAGATATATGACCCTTCCCATGTGTTACATGAGATCTCCTTATCCCGGAATGTCACCCTTTCCATGTGTTACATGAGATCTGCTGATTCAGATATATCATCCTTCCCATGTCTCACATGAGATCTCCTGATCCAGATATATCACCCTACCCATGTGTTACATGAGGTCTCCTAATTCGGATATATCACCCTTCCCATGTGTTTAATGAGATCTCCTGATTCAGATCTATCGCCCTTCCCATGTGTTACATGAGATCTCCTGATTCAGATAATATCATCCTTCCCATGTGTTGCATGAGATCTCTTTATCAAGATATATCACCCTTCCCATGTGTTACATGATATCTCCTTATCCAGATATATCACCCCTCCCATGTGTTACATGAGATCTGCTGATTCAGATATATCATCCTTCCCATGTGTTACATGAGATCTGCTGATTCAGATATATCACCCTTCCCATGTGTTACATGAGATCTCCTTATCCAGATATATCACCCTTCCCATTTGTTACATGAGACCTCCTTATCCAGAAATATCACCCTTTTCATGTGGTACATGAGATCTTCTCATCCAGAAATGTCACATTTCCCATGTGTCACATGAGATCTCTTTATCAGGGTATATCACCCTTCCCATGTGTTACATGAGATCTGCTGATTCAGATATATCATCCTTCCCATGTGTTCATAGGTTCATAGGTTCATAGGTTCATAGGTTTATACTAGGCTATCTGCCCTAAGGCATTTATAAGCCTAGCCCAGAGTTTTTGTGGCTTACGCCACCCCTTATGTTAAAAAATACTGTGCCCATTAGTTTGTTGTGCCTCTGTCCAGCAGTGACACAGAGATGATTCCCGGGGTAAACCTATGATCTCCCATCCACCGGTCAAGATTTCTCTTGAACAGAGCCAGCGAGGTGCTTTGCCTCACATGGACCGGGATTTTATTCCACAACATAGGGAGTCTCTGGGTGACAAATCTATCCCTCCAGCATGTCCTATTTATATCTGTGCTAAGGTTTAAGTCACTTGCTCTAGTGGATCTGGTAGATTTGGATTTTTTGAGGTGGAGCATGTCCATCAATTCCGGGTTGGACATAGCCTTGTATGTCAGGCACAGGTCACCTCTGAGCAGACGGTATGCGACTGAATAGAGCTGGAGTTTCTTCAGTCTGGCAGCATATGACAGATTTTGGAGTCCCTTTATCCTTTTGGTGAGGAACTTTTGGGGTCTCTCCAATTGCTGCAGGTGTCGGGTGAGATACATCCTGAATGGGGCATTGTACTCGATCATTGGTCTGATAAGTGAAGAGTACAGGGGAACCATGACCTCACTTGATCTGGATGTGAATCCCTTCATGATCAGGTGGGCAATGTAGAAGGTTTTTCTAACCACTTTAGCAATGTGAGTGTCAAAAGAAAGGCCACTGTCAACCTGGGTCCCCAGGTCCCAGATAACCTCTTCTGTGCTTAGTGGATTGCCACCTATATGGTAGCTTGGGGTTACCTTGTTTTTCCCGAAGGGTATGACTATACATTTTTTGGCATTTAACGTCAGGCCATGGCTCTGGTCCCAGCTATCAGTTTCTGTGAGACCCCTCTGAAGGATATCTGTGTCCGATGTACTTTCCACTATGGCTCCCAGTTTGCAGTCATCTGCAAACTTTGTCAGCCATAGTCCTCCTATGTTAGCCTGTACTTCTGAGAAGTAGATGCCGAACAACAGGGGGCCAAGGACTGAGCCCTGTGGGACACCACTTGTGACCGGCTTGGAGTCTGACATGGCGCCAGCTACTCTAACCCTGTGGGTTCTGTCCTTTAGCCAGTTTGCAACCCATCTTGTGACATATGGGTTTACATTTAAGCTGGTGAGTTTCTCTATAATACCCGAGTGGGGCATTGTGTTGAAAGCTTTTGCAAGGTCAAGGTAGGCTGTATGGACTGCCTTTCCCTCATCAATGGCCTTGGTGACTGTTTTGAAAAAGTCGACCAAGTTCAAAAGGCATGATCTGCCCTTGACAAAGCCAAACTGGGTCGGGTCCAATGTCTGCAAGTCCCCTATGTCTTTGTTTATGAGTTCCATTATGATCCTCTCCATAGCTTTGCAGACCAGGCTTGTTAAGCTTATGGGGCGGTAATTACCAGGGTCCGTAGAGGCACCGCCTTTGTGGAGTGGGACCACAGTTGCCGTACCCCACTCCTTGGGCACGTATCCTGTGGTAAGGCTAAGATTAAACAGCTGCCTTATGTGCGGGTTTAGTTCCTCATTGAGTTCATGTAGCACACAGCCGGGGACACCATCCGGTCCCATTGATGCTGTGTTTTAGCTTTAGAGAGAGCAGCTTTCACCTGCGCATTGGAGATGTCTGGGAGGCTGCACTGCACTGGGAGAGTTATCTCTCCTTTTGGGGGGGAGGGGGGTGAAGTTTGCACTGAACCTGTCTGCCAGTATGTTGGCAATGTCTGTGGGTTCAGTGATTTTTGTATCATTTTGGACTAATTCTGAGCATGTCTGGGAGTTTCCACCCAGGTTTCTAACATAGCTGAAGAAGGCCTTATGATTGTCTTTTGAATCCATGGCAATTTTTCTCTCAAAGTTGGCCTTGGATGATTTTATGAGTGCTCGTATTTTTTTACTGATAATGATCAAAGGTGTCTTCTCTTTTATGGATTTTGCTCTATCATGTAACAGCTTTCTCCTCTTATTGTAAAGTTTGTTTATGGCTGGGATACACCAGACTGGACGTTTGCCCTTGGTGGAAAGAGTCATGGTTTTATTAGGGATTGAATGATCCATGCAGTCCTGGAGGTGTTCGTAGAAGGCATTTGTAAGGGCTTCCGCAGCTTGGGTTGTGGTTTCCACTGGCTCGCAGGCCTTGAAGGATACCACACCAGTCTTGAGTAGTGTGAAGTTTGCTTTAGAGAGGATCTTCACTGTGGTCTTTTTTGTTTGGGGTGGGGGCGGGATGTGGATATCCAGTGAGATTAGTTTATGATCTGATCTCACCAATGAGGAATATACTTCCGGTGTGGAGCATTTTGTCCCCATGTTTGTGATGATGAGATCTAGTATATTTTCTCCTCTTGTGGGAACGGTGACTAGTTGTTCCATGGCATTTGAATTTATGAACTCCAGGAACCTTTGGGCTAGAAAGTTTGGGCTTGAGTAATGTTCCCAGTCTATATTTGGGTAGTTGAAGTCACCCAATATAATGGTGTTTGGAGATACTTTTATACCCTCCAGTGTCTTCAGGAAGGCTGTGTGGGGTTCCTGAGTTTGAGAGGGTGGCCTGTAGCATGCTACAAATTGTAGAGCAGTTTTGCCTATGGTTAATTGCACCTGGATGGTTTCCGATGCTTAGATGCGTTGCCACCAACCTGGAGGTGTGGGTATCCTTGATGAATATGGATACACCCTCCTTTTGTGGTGTGGTCCGGGTTTTGGGGCGGAACGCATGATATGAGGTAAAACCTGATAGTGCCGGGTGCTCTCATGAGCCTTGAACCAGGTTTCAGTCACAGCACAGACATCGATGTTCTCCATACTGAGAAGGGCCTCGAGTGCGTGCATTTTGAGATTTAGACTTCTGGCATTGAGCAGCATTACCCTTAGTTTCTTCCCATTTTTGTTTTCTAGGGTGGTAGGTTTAGAATTTGAGCCTTGCCTAAAAAGGCACTATGGGGTGGCAAGAGCCTTAGCCAATATCCAGAATCCCAGGGTGACAGGTGCAAGCCATCCCTTGAGCAGCGTGGCTTGTCAAGCATGTCATCCCAGGCAGACAGACACTGGATCCCCTTTGAATGACACCAGAAATTTAGCCAATTGTTAAAGCTGATCATCTTGTCTCTATGTTGTGGCATCATTCTTGGTGAAGGAAGGATGCTGCTCAGGGTCAGGGTCATACCTGCCTGGGCTACATAATCAGAGAGCTCCTCTATGTCTCTTTTCATGTAGTCCAGGGAGGTACGTCTCAGGTCGTTCACACCAGCATGGACAATGACTGTATCATATTTGTACTTGCTGTGGAGTGACCCGAGTGCTTGTGTTATGTGGCAGATTCTAGCGCCCAATAGGCAGCTTACTGTGACCCTCTCCTTGTTCAGCCTGGTGAGTGGGACGTCAGTGTGTCTGACTATGGAGTCACCTATGACAAGTATGTTTGGTGTTGTATTTGGCCTTAAGGGCTGTGACTGCTTTGCACACTGATTTTGTGTTTTATGTGTTGCCTGTGGTGTGTCATGAGGTGGTGGCTGCTTGGGTGTCTGCTTTGGAGGCCTCTGCTGTTTAGGTAAATTTTTGCTCAGAGCCTCCGAGTATGTCTTTGTGTGTTTATGTGTTTGATTCATTGTTATGATAGCTTTATGTGAGACTGGTTTTGTGGTGTGTGTGTAGTTGCCTTCTCCTCCTGTCTGGTCTTGCCAGTCCTGAGTTGAGAGAGCTCAGCCTCCAGTTTGGCTAAATAGCTGCATCTCTCGCAAGTATTTGTGTTATGTGGGAGGAGGAGAGGGTTGTCTGTGTACATGAGGCAATTGTAACATTGCCTCAATATTCCCAGATTCACCAACTGGACAGGAGAGGATGCCAGCATCTGGCCCTTTGACATGCTAGAGAAATTAAGAAGTTTGGGGTGTAACTGAATGAGAGAGGACTTAGTAAGGAAGTGGGTACTCCTGGGGGGGGGGGTTTCGCTAGTGAGGGACTTTGTATAATAAAGAAGTGCTAAGCCTGAAAAGAAGATGCTTTTAAGACAAGTGCTGAGCTTTTTTTTTTTTTTTGGAGAAAAAAAAAAAGCTTTTTAGGAAGCTGTAGGTGTTACATGAGACCTGCTAATTCAGATATATCACCCTCCCCATGTGTTACATGAGATCTGCTGATTCAGACATATCACCCCTCCCATGTGTTACATGAGATCTGCTGACTCAGATATATCATCCTTCCCATGTGTTACATGAGATCTCCTGATTCAGATATATCACCCATCCCATGTGTTACATGAGATCTCCTTATCCAGATATATCACCCTTCCCATGTGTTACATGAGATCGCCTTATCCAGATATATCACCCTTCCCATGTGTTACATGAGATCCCCTGATCCAGAAATGTCACCCTTCCCATGTGTTACATGAGATCTGCTGATTCAGACATATCACCCTTCCCGTGTGTTACATGAGACCTCCTGATTCAGATATATCACCCTTCCCATGTGTTGCATGAGATGTCCTGATCCAGGAATGTCACCCTTCCCATGTGTTACATGAGATCTGCTGATCCAGATATATCACCCTTCCCATGTGTTATGCGAGATCTCTTGATTCAGATATATCACCCTTCCCATGTGTTACATGAGATCTGCTTATCCAGACATATCTCCCTTCCCATGTGTTACATGAGATCTCCTGATTCAGATATATCATCCTTCCCATGTGTTACTTGAGATTTCCTTTTCCAGATATATCACCCTTCCCATGTGTCAGATGAGATCTCCTGATTCAGATATATCACCATTCCCATGTGTTACATAAGATTGCCTTATCCAGATATATCACCATTCCCGTGTGTTACGTGAGATCTGCTGATTCAGATATATCACCTTTCCCATGTGTTACGTGAGATCTCCTGATTTAGATATATCACCTTTCCCATGTGTACATGAGATTTCCTGATTCAGATGTAAAATCCTTCCCATGTGTTACATGAGATCTCCTGATTCAGATATATCACCCTTCCCATGTGCTACGTGAGATCTCCTGATCCAGATATATCACCCTTCCCATGTGTTACATGAGATCTCATGACTCAGATGTATCATCCTTCCCATATGTTACATGATATTTCCTTATCCAGATATATAACCCTTCCCATGTGTTACATGAGATCTCCTTATTCAGATCTATTGCCCTTTCCATGTGTTATATGAGCTCTCCTGATTCAGATGTATCACCCTTCCCATGTGTTTCATGAGATCTCCTTATTCAGATCTATTGCCCTTTCCATGTGTTATATGAGCTCTCCTGACTCAGATATATCCCCATTCCCATGTGTTACATGGGATCTCTTGATTCAGATGTATCACCTTTCCCATGTGTTACATGAGATCTCCTTATCCAGATATATCCCCATTCCCATGTGTTACATGGGATCTCCTGATTCAGATGTATCACCTTTCCCATGTGTTACATGAGATCTCCTTATCCAGATATATCACGCTTCCCATGTGTTACATGAGATCTCCTTATTCAGGAATGTCACACTTCACATGTGTTACATGCAATCTCCTGATTCAGATGTACCAACCTTCCCATGTGTTACATGAGATCTCCTTATCCAGATATATCACCCTTCCCATGTGTTACATGAGATTTCTTGATTCAGATATAACAACCTTCCTATGAGTTTCATGAGATCACTGATCCAGATATATTACCCTTCCTATGTGTTACATGAGATCTGCTGATTCAGATATATCATCCTTCCCATGTGTTACACGAGATCTCCTTATCCAGATATATCACCCTTCCCATGTGTTACATGAGACCTCCTTATCCAGAAATATCACCCTTTTCATGTGGTACATGAGATCTTCTCATCCAGAAATGTCACATTTCCCATGTGTCACATGAGATCTCTTTATCAGGGTATATCACCCTTCCCATGTGTTACATGAGATCTGCTGATTCAGATCTATCATCCTTCCCATGTGTTACATGAGATCTCCTTACCCAGAAATGTCACCCTTCACATGTGTTACATGAGATCTCCTTATCCAGATATGTCACCCTTCACATGTGTTACACAAGATCTCTTTATTCAGAAATGTCACCCTTCCCATGTGTTACATGAGATCTCTTTATCCGGATATATCACCCTTCCCATGTGTTACATGAGATCTCCTGATTCAGGTTTATCACCCTTCCCATGCATTACATGAGATCTCCTTATCCAGAAATGTCACCCTTCACATGTGTTACATGAGATCTCCTTATCCAGATATGTCACCCTTCACATGTGTTACATAAGATCTCTTTATTCAGAAATGTCACCCTTCCCATGTGTTACATGAGATCTCTTTATCCGGATATATCACCCTTCCCATGTGTTACATGAGATCTCCTGATTCAGATATATCATCCTTCCCATGTGTTACATGAGATCTCCTGATTGAGATATATAACCCTTCCCATGTGTTACATGAGATCTCCTTATCCAGATATATCACCCTTCCCATGTGTTACATGAGATCTCCTTATCCAGATATATCACCCTTCCCAGGTGTTACATGAGATCTCCTTATCCAGATATGTCACCCTTTCCATGCGTTACATAAGATCTCCTGATTAAGATATATCACCCTTCCCATGTGTTACATGAGATCTCCTTATACAGATATATCACGCTTCCCATGTGTTACATGAGATCTCCTTATTCAGGAATGTCACACTTCACATGTGTTACATGCAATCTCCTGACTCAGATGTACCAACCTTCCCATGTGTTACATGAGATCTCCTTATCCAGATATATCACCCTTCCCATGTGTTACATGAGATTTCTTGATTCAGATATAACAACCTTCCTATGAGTTACATGAGATCACTGATCCAGATATATCACCCTTCCTATGTGTTACATGAGATCTGCTGATTCAGATATATCATCCTTCCCATGCATAACATGAGATCACTGATCCAGATATATCACACTTCCCATGTGTTACACGAGATCTCCTTATCCAGATATATCACCCTTCCCATGTGTTACATGAGATCTCCTTATCCAGAAATGTCACCCTTCCCATGTGTTACATGAGATCTCCTGATTCAGGTTTATCACCCTTCCCATGCATTACATGAGATCTCCTTATCCAGATATATCACCCTTCCCAGGTGTTACATAAGATCTCCTGATTAAGATATATCACCCTTCCCATGTGTCGCATGAGATGTCTTTATCTGGATATATCACCCTTCCCTTGTATTACATGAGATCTCCTGATTCAGATATATCACTTTTCCCATGTGTTACATGAGATCTCCTGATTCAGATGCATAATCCTTCCCATGTGTTACATGAGATCTCCTTATCCAGATATATCACCCTTCCCATGTGATACATGGGATCTCCTGATCCAGATATATCATCATTCCCATGTGTACATGAGATCTCCTGATTCAGATGCATAATCCTTCACATGTGTTACATGAGATCTCCTTATCCAGATATATCATCATTCCCATGTGTTACATGTGCTCTCCTGATTCAGATGTATCACCCTTGCCATGTGTTACATGAGATGTCCTGTTCCAGGAATGTCACCCTTCCCATATGTTACATGAGATCTGCTGATCTAGATATATCACCCTTCCCATGTGTTATGCGAGATCTCTTGATTCAGAGATGTCACCCTTCCCATGTGTTACATGAGATCTCCTGATTTAGATATATCACCCTTCCCATGTGTTACTTGAGATCTCCTGATCCAGATATATCACCTTTCCCATGTGTTTCTTGAGATTTCCTTATCCAGAAATGTCACCCTTCTCATGTGTTGCATGAGATCTGTTTATCCAGATATATCATCCTTCCCATGTCACATGAGATCTCCTGATTTAGATGTATCACCCTTCCCATGTGTCACATGAGATCTCCTGATCCAGATATATCACCCTTCCCATGTGTCAGATGAGATCTCCTGATTCAGATATATCACCCTTTTCATGTGTTACATAAGATCTCCTTATCCAGATATATCACCCTTCCCGTGTGTTACGTGATATCTGGTGATGCAGATATATCACCCTTCCCATGTGTTACGTGAGATCTCCTTATTCAGATATATCACCCTTCCCATGTGTTATATGTGATGTCCTGATTGAGTTGTATCACCCTTTCCATGTGTTACATGAGATCTGCTGATTCAGATATATCATCCTTCCCATGTGTTACATGAGATCTGCTGATTCAGATATATCATCCTTCCCATGTGTTACATGAGATCTCCTTATCCAGAAATGTTACCCTTCCCATGTGTTACATGAGATCTCCTGATTTAGATATATCACCCTTCCCTTGTGTTACATGAGATCTCCTTATCGAGATATGTCACCCTTCCCATGTGTTACATAAGATCTCCTGATTCAGATATTTCACCCTTCCCATGTGTTACATGAGATATCTTTATCCAGAAATGTCACCCTTCCCATGTGTTACATGAGATCTCTTTATCCAGATATATGACCCTTCCCATGTGTTCCATGAGATCTCCTGATTCAGATATATCACCCTTCCCATGTGTTACATGATATCTCCTGATTCAGATATATCACCCTTCCCATGTGTACATGAGATCTCCTGATTCAGATGTATCACCCTTCCCGTGTGTTACATGAGATCTCCTTATCCGGAAATGTCACCCTTCCCATGTGTTACATGAGATCTCCTGATTCAGATTTATCACCCTTCCCATGTGTTACATGAGATCTCCTTATCCAGATATATCACCCTTCCCTTGTGTTACATGAGATCTCCTGATCCAGATATATCACCCTTCCCATGTGTTACATGAGATCTCCTGATCCAGATATATCACCCTTCCCTTGTGTTACATGAGATCTCCTGATCCAGATATATCATCCTTCCCATGTGTTACATGAGATCTCCTGATTCAGAGATATAACCCTTCCCATATGTTACATGAGATCTCCCTATCCACATATATCACCCTTCCCGTGTGTTACATGAGATCTCCTTATCCAGATATGTCACCCTTCACATGTGTTACATAAGATCTCTTTATTCAGAAATGTCACCCTTCCCATGTGTTACATGAGATCTCTTTATCCGGATATATCACCCTTCCCATGTGTTACATGAGATCTCCTGATTCAGATATATCATCCTTCCCATGTGTTACATGAGATTGCCTGATCCAGATATATCACCCTTCCCATGTGTTACATAAGATCTCCTGATTCAGATATATCACCCTTCCCATGTGTCACATGAGATCTCCTTATCCAGAAATGTCACCTTTCCCAAGTGTTCTGTGGAGAACGCTGGATGTGCTGTAGCAAAGTTTCTCAAACATTCCCATAGCAAACCTGATGTTATCCTTTCCAAGTGCTGTATAAGTAATGCTATCTCATTTCCCAAGGGCCACATAAAGACCTTTTAGTCACATGTCCCTTGCCTAGTTTCATATGAAAAACTTTGACTTGAGTATATCTTTCTTCTTAAATGTCATGTGAAGGACCCTGACTAGGTGTTTCACACTTTCGAAGCGAAATGTAGTGATTCAGGCCAGTGGCTGCCTTCAGGAAGTGGTAGGCTAGCAAGTTAGATAAAAGACTGGAATGTCATGTGCTCTAATCCAAAGTTGCAGTCGGAACTGGAGGCAGCTATAGAAGTTGGTGAACCTCAGCTGGCACTGGCAATCCTTTTTAACTTCCTTTAATACCACACTTCGTCTCAGTACTAAGGCATCTACCTGCTATCTACCTACCTACACTACTTGTCTGTTTCTTCTCGCACTGCTTAATCTTCCCCGACTACTTCCTCCGAGACTCTGCACCCACCTAATTCACATCTCACCAAACACTGCTTTTTATCTCTCTCTGTTTACAGCCATTGTGTATGTTTAACAAGCTTATTATGATATTATTGCTGTGTTTGTTACTATTTGTACTAATTTTTAATAAGTGCCATCCCATATGTATCTAATGCTCCTATGCATGTATGAATGTATACTCATGTATATCCACTGTCCCTCGTGTAACTATGTTATTCATATTTTATGTTCCGGCTTTTGCTGACATTGTTCACTTGAATTTATATTTATATTTATTATTTTTCTTACTAACTCTGTACTTAATGTACCTTTGTGTGGAGCTTTTCTTCCCAGGCCTCCTCTGAAAAAGGACCTGTGTCCAGTCGGATTTTCCCAGTAAACAAATGTAAATAAATAAATAAATAAATACATAATCTTCCTTATTTTAATAAGTGGATATTCACAGAAAGCATAAAAAAAGAAAATGCTTACTGTTCCACACGTAACATATGAATTACTATTTATCTCAGTTTTGTATATGAGAAGCAAAATAGGTGACTCTGTGCAGCAGTGAGCTGTATCATGTCTGGCATGTACTCATGATTGCCAGGTTTATCCAAATTCCGAAAGTTTAACAGGATCTAACAAAAGTGCTAAAATGCAATATCTCAGAGCTGCAGATTTTCCTTTAATCAGTTAAGCTTTTATTAAAAACAATAGATACACTCAGTGGATGAATTCTTTCATCTTATAATGACTTTATCAGATCTAAATGTTACTTGGCTATTTTATTTTTATTTATTTATTTACACTTTGTTGACTGTGTTAGTCTCAGTAGGCCAATGGCCTATTTTCTGGAAAGAACCAAGGTAGTATTCATACTGCTAATGGACATTTGGACATGGTGTTGGGGAACATCCCCTGCACTTTTTCATAAGTACTGTGGGGGTACCACCAATGCAGGCAGATGGGGCTCATCCAATGGATGGCACACTCAGGAGTATACTACCCTCACTTATGGCACACTCAGGAGTACAGTACCCTCACGGCACATTCAGGAGTACAGTACCCCCACTTATGGCACACTCAGGGGTACAGCACCCCCTTATGCTGCACTGCAGTGTCAGTACTAGAAAATTTAATCAAACTACCTGATATGAGAATAGAACCCAGTGCCTTCTCTACAAATGTGAGTGCATTACCTGTTGATCAACTGAGACTGGGAATCTGCTAAAGTTATTGTAAGAGGAAAGCATTCATCCACTGATTATATCTGTCATTTTCAATAAAGGCTGCCTTGATTTCTCAAAAATCCACAGGCTTTAAGCTGTTTTAAAATTTAATCAAACTACCTGATATGAGAATAGAACCCAGTGCCTTCTCTACAAATGTGAGTGCACTACCTGTTGATCAACTGAGACTGGAAATCTGCTAAAGTTATTGTAAGAGGAAAGCATTCATCCACTGATTATATCTGTCATTTTCAATAAAGGCTGCATTGATTTCTCAAAAATCCACAGGCTTTACGCTGTTTTTACAAGTTTTGCACATTGCAAATGAGAAAGATTATTATACATATTAAGCAGCATTCTAAAATGTGGTTATCTCATTGGCTGCTTAGAATAAATATGCATTATTTACTTACTTGCAGTCATTTTACCAAGAATGTCTGTCTGGGCATAATCTCTTTTCGGTGTAGGACCAGAGAAAAAGGTTGCAAAGTACATTAGCTATTCCCATGTTTACATGTTACAAACTATTCTTGAACATTTCCTGTTGCCTCTTTATTGCAATAGAAATTTTAATCAAAATTCTGTAATAAAAATATATCTATATATTAAAAATTAAAAATGCATAGTATATCTAGTAATGCTTTTATAAAATCATTTGCAGTCTTGTCAGGTTTAAACTTAATGAGCATTTACTGTAATATGAAGCCGTAGATGGTGTTGTTTCATCAGATGAATTCATTAATGTCAAAGGCCTTCCATTTATCGCAGAACATAAATCTACCATATCTTACCATTTATGATGATAAAAGGAACAGAAGATGGCTCTCATTTCTTTAACGGTGCACTTGATAATCATAAATTTTATAAATTACTGTTAAGATGTCTTTGTAGAGGAGGAGTTTGATAGTTTAGTGTTTTCTTTGCTGAAAATGTTTTATATTACAGAGTTATGAGCAGATATTGATTTGTTTACTGATTCATGATCCGCGTAGTTATTTAAGTGTGAAGTGGTACTATAGGGCTTGTTCTGTAATTGTTGTAGATAATTTAGCTGATGGGTCCCCGACTAAAAACAAGACTAACTAGCATTTCAGTACATAAATGAGAGTCTGGTAGCATTATGTACTCGTTCACATTAGTAGCACATTATTAATGATAATGTCATGCCTGTGACAGGCTGTACAGTAGTACTGTACTCCTGTTCATACCGTGCCCCATAACCCTAAGTAATTGTCAGACTCATGGCTTCTTACATGCATTTACTAACAGACAATAGCTGCATGCCTCCAAGCGTTTGCAAAGCTCAGATCAAAGCCCTGAATATCCCAATGGATTACGAAGTGAACTGATCACATGGTGAGTTACCTAGGAATATTTTAAGGAAGTCTTCCTGAGTGAAGTAAGTGTATTACATAAAAACAAATATGGTTCATGTCATTATAAATTAATCATATGATATATATATATATATATATATATATATATATATATATATATATATATATATATATATATACACACACACCTCTCAACCGTCCCAAATAACTCGTTTTTTACCGAGTTTTGGGGTCCCTATAATGGGGTACCATGATTCCCAAGTGGCACCCCATTATTTCCGATTTTTCAAAGCTATTTTTTTGATTTTCATGCTTTCCAAAGTTGACATCATATGCGTGATGACGTCAGCGTGCTGCGCATGTTTGAATACTGGGACTGCCATTCAGGCATGATACTGGAACTGAATACAGGAGGATTTACTTTTAAAGTCATGTCGGTCATCCAGGCTGTCTAGTCTGATGCAGGATTTACTTTTACTGCACAGGATTTCTTCTAATTATTTAGAGGTAACTGGATTTCTTCAACTGCAGAGCCACTAAGCAGAAGGAATTATTTAGAGGTAACTGCAGTTTGGTGCAGCCATTGCTGTGTGTGTGTCGGATTTACTTTTAAGCAGCAGGAATTATTTAGAGGTAACTGCAGCCGGTAAGCAACAGGAATTATTTAGAGGTAACTGCAGCCGGTAAGCAACAGGAATTATTTAGAAGTAACTGCAGTCGGTAAGCAACAGGAATTATTTAGAGGTAACTGCAGCCAGGGCAATGTTGTACTTTACTGGCTCACCTTCAGTTTGGCGCAGGAGTGGGCATGGTCCAGATGACTGATGAGCAAACCTGAATATGAAATAAGGCATGATTGGCAGCCATGCATATTAGCCAGAGACATCATGCATACAATCCAACAGCCAACATGCTTGCTAACAGTTATTAAACAAGTTCATCAAAACATTTCGTACTAAAGGCTGCCTAACTCAGCTGCTCATCTACATTCATTGTATGCGTCATGCAGCATTACACTACTCCTGCTTACACAACTCCTGCTTGCACTACTTTGGTTTACACTAGTCCTGCTTACACTACTCCTGCTTACACTACTTTTGTTTACCCTACTCCTGCTTACACTACTCCTGCTTACACTATCCTGCTTACACTATTTCTGTTTACACTACTCCTGCTTATTTTACTTCTGTTTACACTACTCCTGTTTACACTACTCCTGCTTACACTACTTCTGTTTACACTACTCCTGCTTACACTACTCCTGCTTACACTACTTCTGTTTACACTACTCCTGCTTACACTGCTTATGTTTACACTACTCCTGCTTACACTACTCCTGCTTACACTACTTCTGTTTACACTACTCCTGCTTACACTACTCCTGCTTTACTCCTGCTTACACTACTCCTACTTACACTACTCCTGCTTACACTACTTCTGTTTACACTACTCCTGCTTACACTACTCCTGCTTACACTACTCCTGCTTTACTCCTGCTTACACTACTCCTGCTTACACTACTCCTGCTTACACTACTTCTGTTTACACTACTCCTGCTTACACTACTCCTGCTTACACTACTCCTGCTTTACTCTTGCTTACACTACTTCTGTTTACACTACTCCTGCTTACACTATTTCTGTTTACACTACTCCTGCTTACACTACTCCTGCTTACACTACTCCTGCTTACACTACTTCTGTTTACACTACTCCTGCTTACACTACTCCTGCTTGCATTACTCCTGCTTACACTACTCCTGCTGGTGCTAGTGGAAAGCAGTGGGTCCTATATAAGCCAGAGATGGTATATCCCAGTGGCAGGGGGGCATGGGGGGGCACAGTGCCCCCACAGGGGGTGCAGGGGGCATGCCCCCTGCAAAAGCAAAGGCAAAACATGTAATTGCTGTTTCTCCTACAGGAAAGAACGTGAAAAATCACGTTAAATTATTCATGCCTTTGACGTTCTTTTCTGGCTGGAAAACCACGTTGTGTCGGTTATTCATGAGAACAGCAACACGTCAACCAGCTGGGGCAGGGTTTGGGCAGTGCTTGCTATTGCGCATCTGATGAGCCAGTCAAGTAAAATATTGCCTGCAGCCAGTAAGCAGCAGGAATTATTTAGAGGTAACTGCAGCCGGTAAGCAGCAGGAATTATTTAGAGGTAACTACAGCCAGTGTGTGTGTGTGTGTGTGTGTGTGTGTGTGTGTGTGTGTGTGTGTGTGTGTGTGTGTGTGTGTGAAAATGCCCCCAACGGAATACATCTGGTGGCTAGAGGTACTCATGCTCAAATGCTGTACCTTGGGTACAGGTAAACGGAGCCTAAAGTCCCTAGCCACCATCACTTGTGAATTTATGCCTCATATTTTTGTTTTGTTCCTCTGGTTTTCAGGAGAGGTAAAACAAAACCTTTTATTCTAGCAATTTTCTAAGGTTATAAAATCGATATTTGAAATGTGTCCCTATTTTGGGGCTGCATTCCCCCATTATTGGCTTTGTTCTGTATTTTTGTGCTAAGAGGTTGAGAGCTATTGTGAGAAGTGAGACCTGAAATCACTAAATGATATGATAGCCATTTAAGTTTGTCTTCTTGTCTTTCAAAAAAACTGCTGGTTTAGCTTAGGGGTATGTTGCTCTGACTGTAATGCACAGGGTTCTGGGTTCAAGTCTTAGCAGTGAAATGCATGGTGGTAACACAACATTTTATGCAAGCAACTTTCCAAAATTATACAAGCAATGTTTAAAAGGTATCCCTCCCTGGTTTTTGGCCTTTTACCACCCCCCCCAATTGAAAATAAGTTAAAGAAGCTGTGCAACATGCTTATGGCTTACACTCCTGTGATTCTGTATTTATATATTGTGTGTAGAAGTAGACTGTTAGCATGGAAATGTTCTGAATAAGGCAGTTTTGTCATTATTGATGCATGCATTTTGCTTCATTGCCTACTGGAAAAATGTTCAAACAATAAATTTAAAATGCAATTGTGTGGGAAATAGACTATTATCATGGAAATGTTCTGAATAGGGCGG
>NC_056744.1:1827740253-1827782753 GCF_019279795.1 Protopterus annectens
ACGCACTCAGGTCACTCCACAACAAGTACAAATATGACTCTGTCATTGTCCATGTTGGTGTGAATGACCTGAGATGTTCCTCCCTGGACTAGACGAAAAGAGACATGGAGGAGCTCTCAGATCTTGTAGCCCAGGCAGGTATGACCCTAGCCCTGAGTAGCATCCTGCCATCTCCCAGAATTATACCACAGTACAAGGACAAAATGATTGACTTCAACAATTGGCTAAGCTTCTGGTGTCATTCTAAGGGGATCCAGTATCTGTCTGCTTGGGATGACATGGTCAACAGATCATGATGCTTTGCCACAGATGGCCTGCACCTGTCGCCCCTGGGATTCCGGATATTGGCTAAGGCTCTTGCTGCCCCTATAGTGCCTTTTTTAGGCAAGGTTCAAATAACAAATTCACCACTGTAACAGTAACAGGCAAGCAAAAACTGAGGGTAATGCTACTCAATGCTAGAAGTCTAAATCTCAAAATGCACTCACTCAAGGCACTCCTTAAAATGGAGAACAGTGATATATGTGCAGTGACTGAGACCTGGTTCAAGGTTCCAGAGAGCACCCCTGCACTACCAGGCTATAACTCATACCACACTTTTCGACCATGTAACCTGGACCGAAACACCAATGGCGGAGGTATGTTCATATTCATTAAGGATATCCACACCTCCAGGCTAGTTGCTCAGCATAATGCATCCAAGGTTATCCAAGTGAAACTAACTCTGGGCAAAACTGCAATCCAAATTGTAGCTTGCTACAGATCCCCCACCATGCCCCAGGATTCCCACTCCTCTTTTCTTGATGTACTGGAAAATATTAGGGTTCAACCAAACACCTTAATAATGGGTGACTTCAACTACCCCACCATTAACTGGGAAAACTACTCGTATACCATCTCCTTAGCTCAACGCTTTCTGGAATTCATAAACTCCAATGCCCTGGATCAACTTATCCACACCCCCACCAGGGACAACAATATCCTAAACCTAGTCATTACCAACATGAGTGACCGGTGTTCCACACCTGAAGTCAACTCCTCGTTGGTCCGATCCGACCATAAGTTAATCACCCTTCATATCCACATCCTGCCCCCACCTCCCATGAAGGAAACCATGGTAAAAAAGTTCTCCAAAGCCAACTTCATGCTTCTTAAGACAGAAGTGGTGAACTTCATGACACCCATGCAGATGGACAATATAGTTACAACTGCTGAATCCTACACAAATGCACTCTATAAGCACTTACACGAGAGCATGGATCGTGCTATCCCTAACAGAACCAAGACGCTATCCTCCAAAAAAAGGAAGCCAATCTGGAGGTCCCCTGCCATAACCAAACTGTACAACAGAAGGAAGAAACTGTTGCAAAAGAGAGTAAAATCCCATGAGTGGAGGCGCTGCCTGGTCAGCCTCAGTAAGAAGCTGAGATCCCTTATAAGATCCTCCAGAGCTAGCTACAAAAACAAAATTGCCACTAATTCTAAGGATAAACACAAAGCGTTCTATAGCTATGTCAAGAATCTCGATGGCAACACCCAGATCTGCTCTGAGTTACAGTACAATGGCACGAAAATTACGGAACCAACTGATATTGCCAGCATCCTGGCAGATAGGCTCAGTGCTAACTTTACCCCCCCACCCCCTAAAGGGCCCATATCTATACAGGAAGAATGCAGAGTCCCTGTAATCACAACTATGCAGGCAAAAGCTGCACTCTCTAAATCCAAAAACACAGCATCCATGGGACCAGACAACATCCCAGACTGCGTTTTACACGAACTTCAGAACGAACTGGCTCCCCACCTACACACCATGTTCAATAATAGCCTTGCATCAGGCTTTGTGCCCACTGAATGGCGCACAGCAACTGTTATCCCACTCCACAAAGGCAAAGGAGGAGCCACCACTGATCCCGGGAACTATCGGCCTATTAGCCTGACAAGCCTGGTCTGCAAGGCCATGGAACGTATCATCATGGAATTCATAAACAAAGACATTGGTAACCTCCAAACTCTAGATCTCACCCAGTTCAGGTTTGTGAAAGGCAGATCATGCCTCCTGAACCTGATCGACTTCTTTGAGGCAGTCACCAAAGCCGTAGATGAGGGTAAGGTGGTTCACACAGCCTGTCTTGACCTCGCCAAGGCTTTCGACACCATCTCCCATTCTGGAATTATAGCTAAACTCACTAAACTAGGTATAAACCCCTACATTACAAGATGGGTTGCCAACTGGCTCACTGACAGAACCCACACTGTAAAAGTTGCAGACTCCAAATCTGACCTCAAAGCAGTGACAAGTGGAGTACCACAGGGTTCCGTCCTGGGACCTCTCCTGTTTGGTATCTACTTCTCTGAAGTACAGGCTAACACAGAAGGCCTCTGGCTAATGAAGTTCACAGATGACTGCAAACTAGGAGCCATAGTCAAGTCCCCAAATGATGTGGACATCCTACAGAAGGGCCTTGCTGAGACAGATGCCTGGTGTCAGAGCCATGGCCTCAAGCTCAATGCCAAAAAGTGCAGTGTCATCCCTTTTGGTAAAAACTCTGTACCCATGAACTACCACATAGGCAGCAATCTACTTAACACCAAATGTGTGATAAGAGACCTTGGGACCCAGGTGGTCAGGAGTCTCTCCTTTGATAGTCACATCACCACAGTAGTCAGGAAGTCCTTTTACGTGGCACACCTCATCATAAAAGCGTTCTCATCCAGGAAAAAAGAAGTCATTGTTCCCCTCTACTCCACACTCATTAGACCCATTATAGAGTACAATGCCCCTTTTTGAATGTACCTCACAAGACATCTGCAGCAGCTGGAAAGGCCACAGAAGAACCTCACAAAGAAGATTACTGGCCTCAAACAAATGCACTACACTGACTGCCTCAAAAAACTCCAGATTTACTCCGTAGCATATCACCTACTCTGAGGTGATCTCTATCTAACATATAAAGCTATATCAAACCCAGAGCTGTTGGACAAGCTACACCTAAAGAAATCCCAATCCCTCCGAGCTACACACTCTAGGGACCTAAACTGAGTCTATATTATAACACCGAACGTTCAAAATTTCGAGTGTTCTAATATCGACCCGTTTTCAGTGAACGCTGAAAATATCGAAGAAACAGAAAACTTAATTTTTTCCTAGGGAAAGAATTTGGTTGCTTGTTTGGTTGCTTGTTTCTGTTGCTTCGGTATTTTCAGCGCTGTAGTGGAAAGTTACGGGTCGGGTTCAGGTAAGTGTGCGATTGTGTGAATGTGAGGGTTAAGGTGGGTTAGGTGAGTTAGGGTTAGGCCGTGGGTCAGGTAAGTATGTGATTGTGTGGATGTGAGGGTTAGGGTGGGGTAAGTGAGTTAGGGTTAGGGCGTGGGTGAGGTAACTGTTCGATAGTGATGCACCTTAGGGTTAGGGTTTGGGTTAAGGTAAGTGGATAGTTAGTGGTGTATGTATAGTTTAGTGTAGGGTTAGGTGTAAGTGTTTAGGTGTATGAGTGTGGATTGCTGTTTGTTTGGTGTGCTTGTGTTGTGTGAATGTGTTTTGGAACAGCAAATTTTTTTCCCTAGGAAAAAATTCGCTGTTCTGAATGTTCGATGTTTTAAATTTTTGATTCATAGGGTTCGATATTAGAACACTTGAAATATTGAATGTTCGGTGTTCTAATATAGACCCACCTAAACCTTGTCACCACAATAAACAGGACATGCTGCAGGGATAGATTCCTGTCCCAGAGACTTCCCATACTCTGGAACAGGCTACCCATCTATGTCAAGCAAAGTTCTTTATTAGCACTCTTCAAGAAAAATCTTGATGAGTGGATGGGAAATAGGAAATATACCCCGGGGATCACTTCTGGTCGACAGTGGCACAGGAAAATAACTTTCTTGGGTGGCATAAGCCAGGGAACCTTGTTGGCTAGGCTTATGTAGGCCCTTGGGCCAATAGCCTAGTATCTACCTATGAACCTGTGAACCTATGATAAGCAATTTGTGGAACCACAGTATTTTCACTGCTGTCCCAGCCTGCAGCCTGTACCAGTCAGCCTGAAAAAGTGCTGTTCAAACGCAATAACATAAGCAGTAATGGCAGCAAAACAGGGACTGTGAGGGAGGGTCTTAAACGTCCTGCTCCCACTGTTTCCGTCATGCTAGGTTTACAGCATCTCAGAGCTGCTCTACTGTTATGTCACATAAGGAAAGATAAATAAAGCAGGTACAATTTGTATGAATAATACTGTTTTAATTTGTATGTTTATTACTCACAGAGAAAAAGGCCAAGATAAACCAGGAAGTCAAGTGAGGCGTTATGCAGGGTCACGGAGAAACGCTTTGATCCAGTGGTGTCAAAGCAGGACAGTTGGGTATAAGGTAAGTTGTAACACATTCCTGTCATTACTCATTTCCTGTGTCCCTCAGTGATAACACACAGGAGATCTGCATTAGTAATGTAGTTATGAATACTGCCGCTTTGAAATTACTATTAGACAGAAAATATAAAGATGATGTAATACATTTTATTGGACCAACATAGATTTTCCAGTTACTCAAGCTTTCAGACTATTAGGAGTCCATCAAGAGTTATTATCTTACTAATGTTAGATACAGTATTTTAATTCTCACTTGGGCACAGAAAGGGAAGTACATTATTTCTTCTTCATTGGCTATAAAAATGCTTGAAAATGCCAATGTGAGGAAAAATATTCTCTGGCTCAGATGCTTTGTATGACAACTGCACCTCACAGACAGAGAGCATGTGTGTGTGTGTGTGTGTGTGTGTGTGTGTGTGTGTGTGTGTGTGTGTGAGACTGAAATTTTAGAAGTTCAGCTTACAGCCTGTGCCATAAAACTAAAAGTTCTCCTTGCATATTATATTAGAGTCGTTGTTCATTTAGAAGAGAAGAAAATAGCTCAAACTGACCGCTCTTGACATTTAATGGGATAATAAATCACAATAAAAAGATGTGCAGGAAGATAAGTTAAAGCCAGAGAAGGAAAACAACAGCTTATTTAACATATAGTCTTTGTGAGACAGATGTGGTAATTAAATAGTCCAGGTCATAGCAATGTGTTACAAAAAAGGTAGGGCTTACCAGGAGAATAAGATATTAGCTTATAAGCTATAGTTAGTATGCTATACAGACTCTGGTTTAGCTAACTGAAAAGAGAGAGAGAGAGAGAAAGAGAGAAAGAGAATGTGTCGATACCTCAGTTTGTTTGTTTGTTTGGGTCTTTTGGCTTTTCCTAGTTAGGGGTCGCCACAGCAGAACTCCGGTCCGCTAATGATTGGTAGTGGATTTTTATGTACTGGGTTACCAGCCCTGACGCACAATCTTCAACAAAAGCACGCCCCATTCACGTATGCCTCCACACAAAAGATGCTCTAGCTGAGAATCGAACGAGACAACATCTTGCTATGAGGCGACAATGCTACCGCAGCACCACCACCACAGTTGTGTTGATACCTCAGTCCAGGGTTTGAACTTTTCTAGTGAACAGGTGCACTATTTTTCCACAGGGACAGATACCATGTGGGACATGATTCCTCACACAAGTGATGTATTTATTGCTGGTGAAAGGTGAAGGGCTGACACTACTGGGGACTAAAACTATCTGTTTACCACAAGAAGCAGTACTATGTAGGGTATGATTCCCCATGTGAGGGATGTAGTTAGTGCTGGTGAAAGGTGAGAGGCCGACACTGCTGGGGACTAAAACTCTCTGCTGGCACATGCACAATGTGGAACAGGAACAGTGTAGGTATCCCCTCATTGTGAGATGTTTAATACTTGTGAAAAGTGGGGAGCTAAATTTACTGATTAATGAAGTCATAATTAGTACGGTATGTCAAGGAAACAATGTTACAGATCTACTTCAGCATTTATTTGGTGGTGCTTAAGCATATCCAATTATGGAGAGGTTCTTTGTTAGCCAGTTGTAGCAGAGTCACTCTTGATCCAATTATGGAGAGGTTCTTTGATAGCCAGTTGTAGCAGAGTCGCTCTTGATCCAATTATGGAGAGGTTCTTTGCTAGCTAGTTGTAGCAGAGTCGCTCTTGATCCAATTATGGAGAGGTTCTTTGTTAGCCAGTTGTAGCAGAGTCACTCTTGATCCAATTATGGAGAGGTTCTTTGTTAGCCAGTTGTAGCAGAGTCGCTCTTGATCCAATTATGGAGAGGTTCTTTGTTAGCCAGTTGTAGCAGAGTCGCTCTTGATCCAATTATGGAGAGGTTCTTTGTTAGCCAGTTGTAGCAGAGTCGCTCTTGATCCAATTATGGAGAGGTTCTTTGTTAGCCAGTTGTAGCAGAGTCGCTCTTGATCCAATTATGGAGAGGTTCTTTGTTAGCCAGTTGTAGCAGAGTCGCTCTTGATCCAATTATGGAGAGGTTCTTTGTTAGCCAGTTGTAGCAGAGTCGCTCTTGATCCAATTATGGAGAGGTTCTTTGATAGCCAGTTGTAGCAGAGTTGCTCTTGATCCAATTATGGAGAGGTTCTTTGTTAGCCAGTTGTAGCAGAGTCGCTCTTGATCCAATTATGGAGAGGTTCTTTGTTAGCCAGTTGTAGCAGAGTCGCTCTTGATCCAATTATGGAGAGGTTCTTTGTTAGCCAGTTGTAGCAGAGTCGCTCTTGATCCAATTATGGAGAGGTTCTTTGATAGCCAGTTGTAGCAGAGTCGCTCTTGATCCAATTATGGAGAGGTTCTTTGTTAGCCAGTTGTAGCAGAGTCGCTCTTGATCCAATTATGGAGAGGTTCTTTGATATCCAGTTGTAGCAGAGTTGCTCTTGATCCAATTATGGAGAGGTTCTTTGTTAGCCAGTTGTAGCAGATCGCTCTTGATCCAATTATGGAGAGGTTCTTTATTAGCCAGTTGTAGCAGAGTCACTCTTGATCCAATTATGGAGAGGTTCTTTGTTAGCCAGTTGTAGCAGAGTCGCTCTTGATCCAATTATGGAGAGGTTCTTTGATAGCCAGTTGTAGCAGAGTCGCTCTTGATCCAATTATGGAGAGGTTCTTTGTTAGCCAGTTGTAGCAGTGTCGCTCTTGATCCAATTATGGAGAGGTTCTTTGTTAGCCAGTTGTAGCAGAGTCGCTCTTGATCCAATTATGGAGAGGTTCTTTGTTAGCCTGTTGTAGCAGAGTCACTCTTGATCCAATTATGGAGAGGTTCTTTGATAGCCAGTTGTAGCAGAGTCACTCTTGATCCAATTATGGAGAGGTTCTTTGTTAGCCAGTTGTAGCAGAGTCGCTCTTGATCCAATTATGGAGAGGTTCTTTGATAGCCAGTTGTAGCAGAGTCGCTCTTGATCCAATTATGGAGAGGTTCTTTGATAGCCAGTTGTAGCAGAGTCACTCTTGATCCAATTATGGAGAGGTTCTTTGTTAGCCAGTTGTAGCAGAGTCGCTCTTGATCCAATTATGGAGAGGTTCTTTGTTAGCCAGTTGTAGCAGAGTCGCTCTTGATCCAATTATGGAGAGGTTCTTTGTTAGCCAGTTGTAGCAGAGTCACTCTTGATCCAATTATGGAGAGGTTCTTTGATAGCCAGTTGTAGCAGAGTCGCTCTTGATCCAATTATGGAGAGGTTCTTTGTTAGCCAGTTGTAGCAGAGTCGCTCTTGATCCAATTATGGAGAGGTTCTTTGATAGCCAGTTGTGGCAGAGTCGCTCTTGATCCAATTATGGAGAGGTTCTTTGATAGCCAGTTGTAGCAGAGTCGCTCTTGATCCAATTATGGAGAGGTTCTTTGATAGCCAGTTGTAGCAGAGTCGCTCTTGATCCAATTATGGAGAGGTTCTTTGTTAGCCAGTTGTAGCAGAGTCGCTCTTGATCCAATTATGGAGGGGTTCTTTGTTAGCCAGTTGTAGCAGAGTCACTCTTGATCCAATTATGGAGAGGTTCTTTGTTAGCCAGTTGTAGCAGAGTCGCTCTTGATCCAATTATGGAGAGGTTCTTTGATAGCCAGTTGTAGCAGAGTCGCTCTTGATCCAATTATGGAGAGGTTCTTTGTCAGCCAGTTGTAGCAGAGTCGCTCTTGATCCAATTATGGAGAGGTTCTTTGTTAGCCAGTTGTAGCAGAGTCGCTCTTGATCCAATTATGGAGAGGTTCTTTGATAGCCAGTTGTAGCAGAGTCGCTCTTGATCCAATTATGGAGAGGTTCTTTGTCAGCCAGTTGTAGCAGAGTCGCTCTTGATCCAATTATGGAGAGGTTCTTTGTTAGCCAGTTGTAGCAGAGTCGCTCTTGATCCAATTATGGAGAGGTTCTTTGTCAGCCAGTTGTCGCAGAGTCACTCTTGTGTTTGAATGGCAGCAGCATGGAAGAGTTCCTATAGGGAAAGTCAGCTCTTGCATATTTTCACCTGTTCTCAGAGGGTACTAATCCAGAAAACTAGGCTACCTAACACATGAAAAGATAGATTTCAGCAAATGAAAGTGATTAAGACCAGGAACAGAGGCATACCTCTCAACTGTACAGATTTTTGCAGAATGTTCAGATTTTTGCCTCACATTGTTGGTCTGTTCCTCATAAAATTTGTGCTTTTTCTGGATTTTTGTGGCAAATCATTGAGGACTGAATTCACTAAATAATGACAGTCATTTGAGTTTGATACTTCATATCCTTCAGAAAATATATGGTAACACAAGACTTTTTATTCTAACAACCTCCTAAGTTTATAAGAGCAATATTTAAACTGTGTCCCTATTTTTGGGGTTTTGTACCCCAATTATTTTTGGCTTTGTCCAGATTTTTTCTGCTAAGAGGCTGACAGCGGAGCAGGAGAGGCATAGGTCTCAACTGTCCCTGATGTTTTCAGAACATCCCTGATGTTGCCTTATATTCTTATCTGACACATAAAATTGTTTGATTTTTGATTATAGCCAGTTAATAATGAGAAATGTTAAGAGTTTCATAATTTGTTTCAGAAAATGCATAGTGATTCAAAAACTGCTGTTCTGTCTAACTGAATTAGAGTAATATTTAAATAAATGTACTTGATTTTGGTCTATGACTATGTCCCCCTATTATTTTTGGCTTTGTCCTTGATTCTTGGTCAAGGAACTTGAGTGCTATGAGGTAGTAAATTCTTCAGTGGGGTATTAGGGTGAAACAACTGGGAATCCTTTAAGCAGTGGCAGTATTGCACGACAGGTACTAGAGAAGATTTCGATTAGAAGGTTAGGGTCTGGGTAATGGATATGCTTTGTACAAAGTAGTGAATGTTTGAGTATTGGAGGTGTTTAAGGCCAGAGGAGTAAGTGACTGTGTGTGTGTGTGTGTGTGTGTGTGTGTGTGTGTGTGTGTGTGTGTGTGTGTGTGTGTGTGTGAGTAAGTGTGTGATGGAAATGTATCAGAAAGATTAGTGTGCAGATAATAAAGAAATTTCATAAAGAGACCAATGTTTTTATAATATCACTAATTTGTTATAATTATTTGGAGTGCAGATGTTTTTTTCAAAGATTGCAAAATTATTGTTCTTCAAAGTTTTGTAATAATTTGCAACTTTTCTCCCCAGGTCTCCACTGAAAATGGGCTTCTACCCAGTCGGACTTTCCCAGTAATCAAATGTCAATAAATAAATAAATAAATAAATAAGAGAACTTATTGTATGGCTAATGGACAGTGTGAACACAATAGAGAGGTTGCAGGTACCACAATGTGTGCTTGTTTGTGTGTGTGTGTGTGTGTGTGTGTGTGTGTGTGTGTGTGTGTGTGTGTGTGTACATTTATAAAGAAAATGTTTCAAACAGATGATCTAGGATGCATAAATAATGGAGAGATTTCCGATGGCAGTGTTGTGCATCGCTAATGGAGGTATTTCTGATGAGTGGGATTATCGTGTGGGTCATAGAGATAATTAGCTTTTAATTAAGAAGAACTAGATTAGATAAATCAGTGTGTCTTGTCCAGCTGCTAGCTTTAATCAAACAAGCTCCTTCTTTCCAGCTGATGTAAATGCATGTGGCACGGCAGGTCTGTGTGTCTGTCTCGCTGCTTGGAAAGGATGTACGTTTGAAGCCGAAGTCATGAACTGCTGTACCAGAATCGTGTCTTTTTAATTTAACGGCTGTAGTGTAGCGGGAATTACTGCTAAATTGTACAATGGCTTCTCATTAATATTAATAAATGTGCACACTGATTGGTTAGCCTAATCAGCATGCCTGTTGTAAATCGAGCATATACCAGTACGTAAAAGTCCACCTGCTGAAGTACCATTAAGCGGTCAGAGATTTCTGTTGATATATGCTGTGGAGGACAGACCAAGGAGAAGACAAATTAGGTACATTCTAAAACATAAAGAAATAAAAACGTACCTCATTTTCTTTGTATTTTTGCTCTGCCCTTTCTTAAATCTTGGCAGACTGTCATACTTCTGAACAGTCCAGATTTTCAGAGAATGTCCTGATTTTTGCCTCATACATTTCTTCTATTTCTCTTTAAACAAGTATAGTTTTCTGGCAGGCCACTAGGTATTGAAGTTATCAAATAATGTCAGATATTTGAGGTTTAGGCTTCATGTCCTTCAGAAAATGCATGCTAACACAAAACCCCTCCTTCAAGCAACATTTTTGTTACTTTTTAAGAACAGTAAAATCTGTCTTCATTTTTGGGTCTTTGTCACCCCCCCCCCATTTTGTTGCACTTTGTCCAGGTTTCTAGAATTAAAACTAGGATGGCTGGAACAGGACCTTAAAAAAGCAACATAGATTCTGTTTTTTTCATTGTTTCTGTTGAATATGTACTGTGCAGGTGTGGAAACTTAAGTCACATACATATGCGTAGCACATCAGAAAATACAGACGTGGGAAACAATGCGAAGGAATACTACAGCACTGTTATACAAAGACAAATAAGAAAGGTAAGCAAATTCTGTCAAATAAATAATGTCATTGTGTAGCAACAATAATCCATGACTGGGTGTGGTTATATCAGGATATTCCCATAGTTATCGTTGTTTGATCACTCGAGCTTCGCCCTCCAGCATTATTACCCACACCCAGTCATGGGTTATCGCTTAAGTATACAATGACCCCCCATTAATATTCTAAAACCTGCATGCTGATTGGTCAGCATGCACATTGTAAATCAGACTTATACTAATGGAAAAACTTCCAGTCGCCCGGACTTTTTCCATTAGTATGTCTTTTTTTTTTTTTTTTTACAGCAACAGAGAACGCAAGATCTCCGTTGCTTTTTAGAAACTGTCTCGCTATGTTAAAGGAGTTTAACATAGCGAGACAACTTTAAAAAAAGTAACGGAGATCTTCCTTTCTCCGTTGCATTTATTAAAGCTGTTTCACTATGTTAAACTCCTTTAACATACCGAGACACTTCATAAAATGCAACTGAGATCTTGCTTTCTCTGTTGCTTCCACCCACAGCTCTGATGTACTGTGTAGGCATACTCATGCGCAGTACATCAGAACTGCTACAGAATACCAGACAGCTGCGGAAGGGAAGCACAGAGGCATTATACAACGCCATTATTTAAGAAAAGTAAGTATTTTTTTTCTTAAATAATGTCATTGCATAAAAGCAATAACCCACTTTTGTGTGTGGGTAATGCTGGATTCACCCACGGTTGTCTTTGTTTGGCCACTCGGGCTTCGCCCTCATGACCAAACCACACCAACCGTGGGTAAATCCAGCATTACCCACACCCAGGCATAAGTTATTCCTTAAGTATAAGCTGTTCGCCCCCTGGTGGATGTTTAGTGGAACTTACTCTGCATTAGTGATACTTCATGTGCACAATGACATGATTAAATCAGGGGTCTTGCTCTGTGCCTCTTGATTCTTAGTTCATGCTTCTGTGAGTTTATTCGCAAGTTAATAATTGATAAATTTGGCTGCAGTGGACCCCTAAAATTAAACTTGCCTTAAAATAAACCAAAATGCAGACTCAGGGCAGATGCTCCCGTGTCTTATACAACTAAACAGTATTTCCAACAGTCTACAGTAGCGAACTGTTACTCAGCCCAATACAACCATGATAAACATTTCTGATTTTCATGACTTGCATTTACACGTGGTCTGAGTAAGTCTGTCAAGCATCTTAACTTTCATGCTTTACCCTTGGTACTGCAGACTAAAATTGCTGTCACTAAACTGTTTTCCCTGGTATTTTTTCTTGTTATACCTCCTCACATGTAGTAGTCACTGGGCTGTTCAGTTTTATGAAGTAATAGTTTGAGTGTAATATAGGGGAATATGAAAGTCTCTTCAGCTGCCTGAGAACAGGCCAGATGCTGTAGTACAATAAAAGGTCCTAGGGTTTAGCATGATTATGAAATGGGCCACAGGAGTCTTACAAAATGGAAGATATCAGAGTCAGCATACAAGTCTTTGACTTCTGTCCATTTCTCCACCGATCAGTAAAGCTTCGAAGTGAATGACTGCATCAGACAATCTGCTTGAATGATTTCACAGTTTGATAGGCCTTGCACTTTGGTTGCACTGATTTATGCTCACTATTTGATGAATGTTGCCATAAAGCCTATCACAGCACATGCTTTATTCCTTAGCTGTACAAGATGAACGCTCTTCATTGAAAAGCAACTCAGTAAGTTGCAGCAGTTCCTGTGATACCTGGAAGACATTTCCCACACAACTTAGTGCCGTACAAAAATTGCATATCCCTCTAAACAACAGACTGATGTAAATGAGTTTTTGCAGGCTGTTGAGGAAAGCAACATATTGTTGATTGAAAGATTACTTGGCAAAGTCAAAGTCTCCCTGTGTGACCTTGAACAGGTCGTTTCCTCTCCATCTCTGAGTTAGAAACAAGATTTCTATCTCTGCTGTTGTATCTCCAGGATATAAAATCAACAAATGTCCACATTTTTTATGTTTGTTCACTTCTAAATATCATTAGAATGGCCAGTGGCTTACCTCTCAGTCTGATGTCCAGCAGCATGCTTCTCCACTTATCATGAGGGGTAGCCCACCAGTCTGATATCTAGCAGCATCCTTCTCCATTAATCATGAGGGGTAGCCCACCAGTCTGATGTCTGGCAGCATGTTGCTCCGCTCATTGTGAGGGGTATCCCACCAGTCTGACATCTGGCAGCATGCTTCTCCACTCATGGTGAGGGGTATCCCACCAGTTTGATGTCTGGCAGCATGTTGCTCCGCTCATTGTGAGGGGTATCCCACATTATCATATAAATCTGCTCTGATTCTCATCATCCCTCAGGGAAAAGGCATTAATGCACAGAGAATGTGGTGCACTTCAACAGTGTAATCCAGAAATTTGGGATACCCCAAAACAAACTTAGAAGTAAACACTGTAGATGCAAACATTTTTTCACAGTGTTCTGTACTCGTATAATGTCTTTATTCATTTCACTACAGCTGTGAGAAGGTAATTTGGCATCCTGGGGAGCACACCAAATTGACTACTCCCCCCACTAACTGTAAGTGATCACGATGGCAGTCATTAATGACTACTTGTAAACTGTTCTACTTCTTTAAAGCAGAACATATTTAACATACAGTTCACAAGCTGTCTATTAAGTGATCATGACTAATCATGATTAAATAGTGTAACAGATAGCTTGAAAGCTGTCCACTATAAATATATATATATATATATATATATATATATATATATATATATATATATATATATATGGTTCTGGGTTATAACATCGACAACCCAAATGACCGACAGAAATGTCAGTGTAACGAAAATACCGACAACTTACTTTATCGACAGTTAAGGATTTGGATAGCAGAAAATGTCGTAATAACCACAATAATATAGTTAGTTAGAGTGTCACTTCAGTGTAACACATAAATACGAATCGTGTACATTGTAGTGTATGACAGTAGGCAAGCATGCTACCATGTGGGAGGTAATGGAGGAGTACGAAATCGACAACTGAAAAAGCCGGAAATGTCATAGCAGTGCAGATCATTTCCCTTTAATTACGCTACCACATGTAACTATTTCTCCTCCATTACCCCCCACATGGTAGCATGCTTGCCTACTGTCATACACTACAATGTACACGATTCGTATTTATGTGTTACACTGAAGTGACACTCTAACTAACTATATTATTGTGGTTATTACGACATTCTCTTCTATCCAAGTCCTTAACTGTCGATAAAGTAAGTTGTCTGTATTTTCGTTACACTGACATTTCTGTCGGTCATTTGGGTTGTTGATGTTATAACCCAGAACCATATATATATATCTATATATATATATATATATATTTTTTTTTTTTAGTTTTTGGTGTACTTTAAAAGTGGATACCAGAGGTGGCTGGAGATCCAATCTCTCCATACGTACTGTGGCACTGCATTTCATTTTGATGATTGGATAGGGCACTATTTCAGGCAACACCTAAGAATCAGGTCTCTACATAGAGAAAGGGTAGATCAGCAGAATGTACTTTGCCTGGAATTCATAAAGGTGGAACACATTGTGATAGGCCACTGTACCAGAAAATACACAGAAAAAGCTAAAGTATAATCTAAAAAAAAAGATAACTAGGGCTACATCCAAGATGTGCTTTCATGCATTAAACTTAAATATCTTAGAATGTGTGAAAATGAGCATGCACACATGAATAATGCTGCTGACACAACTGACAGACAAAGGGAGGGAGTACAAGAGGCAGGGTCTAAGAGTAAGTACTGAACTGGTCAGGTGCAAATGACCACTAGGCCCAGCTGTCTTATATTTTGGGCAGTGCAGTGGTGCAGTGGTTAACACTGTCATTGCAGAAGAGGTTCCCTGGTTTGCTTCTTGGATGGGGTGCCTTCTGTGCAGATACTGCATGTCCTCCCTGTGTTCATGTGGGTTTCCTCCGGGTACTCCAGTTTCCTCCCAAATTCCAAAGACATACGTCTGAAGCATTTTTCCCCATGCCTCCTCTGAAAATAAGCTCTTTCCTAGTTGGACTTTCCTGGTCAACAGATGTTAAATAAATAAATAAAATATTCTATGAGTCTAAGAAAATATGGCTGCACTACAGCAGAGTGTTAACCTTCTGCCAGTGACCTGTGCATCCCCCAATGAGGATACAGGAAGGGTCAGTGACCTGTACATCCCCCAGTGAGGATACAGGAAGGCCCAGTGACCTGTACATCCCCAATGAGGATAGAGGTAGGCCCAGTGACCTGTACATCCCCAATTGAGGATACAGGAAGGGCCAGTGACCTGTACATCCCCCAGTGAGGATACAGGAAGGGCCAGTGGCCTGTACATCCCCCAGTGAGGATACAGGAAGGGCCAGTGACCTGTACATCTCCCAGTGAGGATACAGGAAGGTTTCATACAGCTGCTGGCCTTACATTTAAATATAAAAACACAGTGAAACCCTGATCTGACACTGTCTATTCCCCCCCACACACACAGCAAAACAGGATGGTAAAGATATCCTTCTGTACAACTGATGAACAGATATGAGCATATTGTCTGCATATGTGTACATGAGCAGAAGTATAGTTGTAACAAATACAGAACAGCGATGGTGTTACCCACTTCTGCTAATGAGGAACAATAACTGTTCTGCTGCTGCTCTGATATTGATTGAACAAAGCCTGGTAAGGCTGAGTGTAGTACAGTGAGACAGTGACATCAGCCACAAAGAAACAAATCCATAATGATATGCAAGTGGTGCCTGATATTCATGGTGCTCCATATGCATAGTGCCCGGTAAGCCCGGTGCCTGATATATATGATGCTTAGTACACATGGTGCTCAGTATAGACAGTGCTTGGTGCACACTGTGCCTGGTATGAATAGTGCCTTGTGTGCCTGGTATGCACTGTGCGTAATACCCATGGTGCTCGGTACATGCAGTGCCTGGTACACATGGCGCCTGGTATACATAGTGCCAGGTATGCATAGTGCCTGATACACATGGTGGGGGAATTTGTCCAGGGCATTGAGGAATTTCCTCTACTGTTTTCAGTAGGTGCCATGGTGTCTTTTACATCCACCTGAGCTAAGACTAACTCAAGCAGATGGGCCCTCAGTTTAACATGTCATCTGAAGGACAACACACTCAGAAGCATAGCACCCCCTTACACTACACTGCAGTTTCAGCACTCCATTTACTTGGTGTAGGAATAGAACCCACAGCCTTCTGCTGCTCCACTGACACTGCTCTGTGACTCTCTGCTCCCATGCTTCTTTGTTAGGTGAGCAGGTTGAGTTAAAGGGAAGGTGGGAGGGAGAAATACCTCACAAACTACCAAGAAAAGGAACAGGAGCTTTATCCAGCCTGACACTTTGTTTTAGATTGTAACACAGTACATTTCATAAAAGGCAAGGTATTTAACAAATTACTGAATCCTGATTCATGAGATGTACACCAGCATGATATGCAGAAATAAAGCTATTGGTTGATGGTTAGTTATGATATACAAGAATGCAAACAGTGCACAGCAGCAGGGTAATTACACCCCTGTCTGATATACAAGAATGCAAACAGTGCAGAGCAGCAGGGTAATTACACCCCTGTCTGATATACAAGAATGCAAACAGTGCGCAGCAGCAGGGTAATTACACCCCTGTCTGATATACAAGAATGCAAACTGTGCACAGCAGCAGGGTAATTACACCCCTGTCTGATATACAAGAATGCAAACAGTGCAGAGCAGCAGGGTAATTATACCCCTGTCTGATATACAAGAATGCAAACAGTGCACAGCAGCATGGTAATTACACCGCTGTCTGATATACAAGAATGCAAACAGTGCACAGCAGCAGGGTAATTACACCGCTGTCTGATATACAAGAATGCAAACAGTGCACAGCAGCAGGGTAATTACACCCCTGTCTGATATACAAGAATGCAAACAGTGCACAGCAGCAGGGTAATTACACCCCTGTCTGATATACAAGAATGCAAACAGTGCACAGCAGCAGGGTAATTATACCCCTGTCTGATATACAAGAATGCAAACAGTGCACAGCAGCAGGGTAATTACACCCCTGTCTGATATACAAGAATGCAAACAGTGCACAGCAGCAGGGTAATTACACCCCTGCCTGATATACAAGAATGCAAACAGTGCAGAGCAGCAGGGTAATTATACCCCTGTCTGATATACAAGAATGCAAACAGTGCACAGCAGCAGGGTAATTACACTCCTGTCTGATATACAAGAATGCAAACAGTGCACAGCAGCAGGGTAATTACACCCCTGTCTGATATACAAGAATGCAAACAGTGCAGAGCAGCAGGGTAATTACACCCCTGCCTGATATACAAGAATGCAAACAGTGCAGAGCAGCAGGGTAATTACACTCCTGTCTGATATACAAGAATGCAAACAGTGCACAGCAGCAGGGTAATTACACCCCTGTCTGATATACAAGAATGCAAACAGTGCACAGCAGCAGGGTAATTATACCCCTGTCTGATATACAAGAATGCAAACAGTGCACAGCAGCAGGGTAATTATACCCCTGTCTGATATACAAGAATGCAAACAGTGCACAGCAGCAGGGTAATTACACCCCTGTCTGATATACAAGAATGCAAACAGTGCACAGCAGCAGGGTAATTATACCCCTGTCTGATATACAAGAATGCAAACAGTGCACAGCAGCAGGGTAATTACACCCCTGCCTGATATACAAGAATGCAAACAGTGCACAGCAGCAGGGTAATTACACCGCTGTCTGATATACAAGAATGCAAACAGTGCACAGCAGCAGGGTAATTACACCCCTGTCTGATATACAAGAATGCAAACAGTGCACAGCAGCAGGGTAATTACACCCCTGTCTGATATACAAGAATGCAAACAGTGCACAGCAGCAGGGTAATTATACCCCTGCCTGATATACAAGAATGCAAACAGTGCACAGCAGGGTAATTACACCCCTGTCTGATATACAAGAATGCAAACAGTGCAGAGCAGCAGGGTAATTACACCCCTGTCTGATATACAAGAATGCAAACAGTGCACAGCAGCAGGGTAATTACACCCCTGTCTGATATACAAGAATGCAAACAGTGCACAGCAGCAGGGTAATTACACCCCTGTCTGATATACAAGAATGCAAACAGTGCACAGCAGCAGGGTAATTACACTTCTGTCTGATATACAAGAATGCAAACAGTGCAGAGCAGCAGGGTAATTACACCCCTGTCTGATATACAAGAATGCAAACAGTGCACAGCAGCAGGGTAATTACACCCCTGCCTGATATACAAGAATGCAAACAGTGCACAGCAGCAGGGTAATTATACCCCTGTCTGATATACAAGAATGCAAACAGTGCACAGCAGCAGGGTAATTACACCCCTGCCTGATATACAAGAATGCAAACAGTGCACAGCAGCAGGGTAATTACACCCCTGTCTGATATACAAGAATGCAAACAGTGCACAGCAGCAGGGTAATTATACCCCTGTCTGATATACAAGAATGCAAACAGTGCACAGCAGCAGGGTAATTATACCCCTGTCTAATATACAAGAATGCAAACAGTGCACAGCAGCAGGGTAATTACACCCCTGTCTGATATACAAGAATGCAAACAGTGCACAGCAGCAGGGTAATTACACCCCTGTCTGATATACAAGAATGCAAACAGTGCACAGCAGCAGGGTAATTACACCCCTGTCTGATATACAAGAATGCAAACAGTGCACAGCAGCAGGGTAATTATACCCCTGTCTGATATACAAGAATGCAAACAGTGCACAGCAGCAGGGTAATTACACCCCTGTCTGATATACAAGAATGCAAACAGTGCAGAGCAGCAGGGTAATTACACCCCTGTCTGATATACAAGAATGCAAACAGTGCACAGCAGCAGGGTAATTATACCCCTGTCTGATATACAAAAATGCAAACAGTGCACAGCAGCAGGGTAATTACACCCCTGTCTGATATACAAGAATGCAAACAGTGCAGAGCAGCAGGGTAATTATACCCCTGTCTGATATACAAGAATGCAAACAGTGCACAGCAGCAGGGTAATTACACCCCTGCCTGATATACAAGAATGCAAACAGTGCAGAGCAGCAGGGTAAATACACCCCTGTCTGATATACAAGAATGCAAACAGTGCAGAGCAGCAGGGTAATTACACCCCTGTCTGATATACAAGAATGCAAACAGTGCAGAGCAGCAGGGTAATTACACCCCTGTCTGATATACAAGAATGCAAACAGTGCAGAGCAACAGGGTAATTACACCCCTGTCTGATATACAAGAATGCAAACAGTGCACAGCAACAGGGTAATTACACCCCTGTCTGATATACAAGAATGCAAACAGTGCACAGCAGCAGGGTAATTATACCCCTGTCTGATATACAAGAATGCAAACAGTGCACAGCAGCAGGGTAATTACACCCCTGTCTGATATACAAGAATGCAAACAGTGCACAGCAGCAGGGTAATTACACCCCTGTCTGATATACAAGAATGCAAACAGTGCACAGCAGCAGGGTAATTACACCCCTGTCTGATATACAAGAATGCAAACAGTGCAGAGCAGCAGGGTAATTACACCCCTGTCTGATATACAAGAATGCAAACAGTGCACAGCAGCAGGGTAATTATACCCCTGTCTGATATACAAGAACGCAAACAGTGCACAGCAGCAGGGTAATTACACCCCTGTCTGATATACAAGAATGCAAACAGTGCACAGCAGCAGGGTAATTACACCCCTGTCTGATATACAAGAATGCAAACAGTGCAGAGCAGCAGGGTAATTATACCCCTGTCTGATATACAAGAATGCAAACAGTGCACAGCAGCAGGGTAATTACACCCCTGTCTGATATACAAGAATGCAAACAGTGCAGAGCAGCAGGGTAATTACACCCTGTCTGATATACAAGAATGCAAACAGTGCAGAGCAGCAGGGTAATTACACCGCTGTCTGATATACAAGAATGCAAACAGTGCACAGCAGCAGGGTAATTACACCTGTCTGATATACAAGAATGCAAACAGTGCACAGCAGCAGGGTAATTATACCCTGTCTGATATACAAGAATGCAAACAGTGCAGAGCAGCAGGGTAATTACACCCCTGTCTGATATACAAGAATGCAAACAGTGCACAGCAGCAGGGTAATTATACCCCTGTCTGATATACAAGAATGCAAACAGTGCAGAGCAGCAGGGTAATTACACCCCTGTCTGATATACAAGAATGCAAACAGTGCACAGCAGCAGGGTAATTACACCCCTGTCTGATATACAAGAATGCAAACAGTGCACAGCAGCAGGGTAATTACACCCCTTTCTGATATACAAGAATGCAAACAGTGCACAGCAGCAGGGTAATTACACCCCTATCTGATATACAAGAATGCAAACAGTGCACAGCAGCAGGGTAATTACACCCCTGCCTGATATACAAGAATGCAAACAGTGCACAGCAGCAGGGTAATTACACCCCTGTCTGATATACAAGAATGCAAACAGTGCACAGCAGCAGGGTAATTATACCCCTGTCTGATATACAAGAATGCAAACAGTGCACAGCAGCAGGGTAATTACACCCATGTCTGATATACAAGAATGCAAACAGTGCAGAGCAGCAGGGTAATTACACTCCTGTCTGATATACAAGAATGCAAACAGTGCACAGCAGCAGGGTAATTACACCCCTGTCTGATATACAAGAATGCAAACAGTGCACAGCAGCAGGGTAATTATACCCCTGTCTGATATACAAGAATGCAAACAGTGCACAGCAGCAGGGTAATTACACCCCTGTCTGATATACAAGAATGCAAACAGTGCAGAGCAGCAGAGTAATTACACCCCTGTCTGATATACAAGAATGCAAACAGTGCACAGCAGCAGGGTAATTACACCCCTGTCTGATATACAAGAATGCAAACAGTGCACAGCAGCAGGGTAATTACACCTGTCTGATATACAAGAATGCAAACAGTGCAGAGCAGCAGGGTAATTACACCCCTGTCTGATATACAAGAATGCAAACAGTGCACAGCAGCAGGGTAATTATACCCCTGCCTGATATACAAGAATGCAAACAGTGCACAGCAGGGTAATTACACCCCTGTCTGATATACAAGAATGCAAACAGTGCACAGCAGCAGGGTAATTACACCCCTGTCTGATATACAAGAATGCAAACAGTGCAGAGCAGCAGGGTAATTACACCCCTGTCTGATATACAAGAATGCAAACAGTGCACAGCAGCAAGGTAATTACACCCCTGTCTGATATACAAGAATGCAAACAGTGCACAGCAGCAGGGTAATTATACCCCTGTCTGATATACAAGAATGCAAACAGTGCACAGCAGCAGGGTAATTACACCCCTGTCTGATAATCAAGAATGCAAACAGTGCACAGCAGCAGGGTAATTACACCCCTGTCTGATATACAAGAATGCAAACAGTGCAGAGCAGCAGGGTAATTATACCCCTGTCTGATATACAAGAATGCAAACAGTGCAGAGCAGCAGGGTAATTATACCCCTGTCTGATATACAAGAATGCAAACAGTGCAGAGCAGCAGGGTAATTACACCCGTCTGATATACAAGAATGCAAACACTGCACAGCAGCAGGGTAATTATACCCCTGTCTGATATACAAGAATGCAAACAGTGCACAGCAGCAGGGTAATTACACCCCTGTCTGATATACAAGAATGCAAACAGTGCACAGCAGCAGGGTAATTACACCCCTGTGTGATATACATGAATGCAAACAGTGCAGAGCAGCAGGGTAATTATACCCCTGTCTGATATACAAGAATGCAAACAGTGCAGAGCAGCAGGGTAATTATACCCCTGTCTGATATACAAGAATGCAAACAGTGCAGAGCAGCAGGGTAATTACACCGCTGTCTGATATACAAGAATGCAAACAGTGCACAGCAGCAGGGTAATTACACCCCTGTCTGATATACAAGAATGCAAACAGTGCACAGCAGCAGGGTAATTACACCCCTGTCTGATATACAAGAATGCAAACAGTGCAGAGCAGCAGGGTAATTACACCCCTGTCTGATATACAAGAATGCAAACAGTGCACAGCAGCAGGGTAATTATACCCCTGTCTGATATACAAGAATGCAAACAGTGCAGAGCAGCAGGGTAATTACACCCCTGTCTGATATACAAGAATGCAAACAGTGCACAGCAGCAGGGTAATTACACCCCTGTTTGATATACAAGAATGCAAACAGTGCACAGCAGCAGGGTAATTATACCCCTGTCTGATATACAAGAATGCAAACAGTGCACAGCAGCAGGGTAATTACACCTGTCTGATATACAAGAATGCAAACAGTGCACAGCAGCAGGGTAATTACACCCCTGTCTGATATACAAGAATGCAAACAGTGCACAGCAGCAGGGTAATTATACTCCTGTCTGATATACAAGAATGCAAACAGTGCACAGCAGCAGGGTAATTACACCCCTGTCTGATATACAAGAATGCAAACAGTGCAGAGCAGCAGGGTAATTACACCTGTCTGATATACAAGAATGCAAACAGTGCACAGCAGCAGGGTAATTACACCCCTGTCTGATATACAAGAATGCAAACAGTGCAGAGCAGCAGGGTAATTACACCCCTGTCTGATATACAAGAATGCAAACAGTGCAGAGCAGCAGGGTAATTACACCCCTGTCTGATATACAAGAATGCAAGCAGTGCACAGCAGCAGGGTAATTATACCCCTGTCTGATATACAAGAATGCAAACAGTGCAGAGCAGCAGGGTAATTACACCCCTGTCTGATATACAAGAATTCAAACAGTGCACAGCAGCAGGGTAATTACACCCCTGCCTGATATACAAGAATGCAAACAGTGCACAGCAGCAGGGTAATTACACCCCTGTCTGATATACAAAAATGCAAACTGTGCACAGCAGCAGGGTAATTACACCCCTGTCTGATATACAAGAATGCAAACAGTGCACAGCAGCAGGGTAATTACACCCCTGCCTGATATACAAGAATGCAAACAGTGCACAGCAGCAGGGTAATTACACCCCTGTCTCATTTGGACTTATTGCCTCATTAGGTAGGTATATATACTGCTTTATTAAAGTCAAAATCTCTAAATCTCATTTTACTGGTTTGCATAATGTTTCTAGACTTGATAATGAATATACGGGGCTTTCTGATTTCTTACATATTTTAGTGATCACGTGGGGTAAGTCTGCCAACTGTATCCATCCAGGTCTCTCTTTCTAAGTAAATGACAGTGTCCCTCCTGGTCCTGCTTTAGAAATAAATGATGACATCCCTGTCTTATATTCTACTGGCAGAAGTGCACTATCTTCTGTGTGCACATGTGGTAACTAGTAAACTCTCATTTAACTAACTGCCATTTACTTGAATATTTGGTCACCTGTAATTCAAAAATACACTGCACTGGCACATACCTCTCACCTTCGTAGCACAAGAAACGTGGACAAAGCCACGAATAACGGGGAGGCAACGTTCCAGAAATAGGGAACATTTTAAATATTACTCTTACAGAGTTAGAACCTTGCTAGAATAAAAGGTTTTATGTTATCAAATATTTTTCTGAGGGATATGAAGTGTGGGGTTCAAATGCATGCCATTTAGTCCTCACTAATTTGCCAGAAAACCCCAGTTTTTATGGGAACTGAGCAGCAGTACAAGGCAAAAATCCAGGGAATCTGGGAAATCTGGACATTTAAGAGGTATGTGATTTTTTCTTTGGTAGGATGTTTTCTTCTTCTTGTAGTTGCCGTGACCTTTGCCTCCATTCCCATACCTCTACATACTGCCTAAAATTTACACTGTAGGCTGTGAAACGAGTCAACTAAAAGAAAGACAACTGTCTACTATATATCCCTGCTTCATTCATGTCTTGTTCCAGTAGATGCTGCATTGTGTTCACAGTAAGAGATTAATGATGATTCAGTTAAAATTTAAGAAGCTTGTTCAAAGCAGTCTGATCCTGTTCTGTTCCTTGTGTAATGAAATGCTTTTTGGTTTGTTGATCTGTTCTTGTATACTTTGCAGCTTCTCTGAAGCTTGGATTATTTATTAAAGCGTTTGGAACCATCTAGGGTGTCACCTTTGTATTCTCACCTTTGTATCCAAGGTATAACAAGAAGAGGTGTGCTAAGAGTACTGTCACTGACTGTCCAAAAAAAAATGGAAACTAGTGCCCAAAATGACCAAACTCAGTAAAAAGCACTATGAGGAAATAAAGCTGCAGTTGATAGTTTGTTGATTTAATGGTGCAACAACTGGTACATTAACGCTTGAAACACTCCACAATACGTTTTCGTTGATGTTTAACTTCATCAGACAACATAAAACCCTCAAACTCATGCCCTTATATATTCACATCACTAATTGTCAATCCCACAATTAAAGACAATTAATTAGTTCCAAACAAGCACTTAAAGCTAAACAGCTTACATACCTTATACTGAACTTTACATCAATATATAGCATCATCTTTAATACATTATGAATTAACAGACTTACATATTTCTGAAACATACTAATATCATTAAAAAACATTTATATCCTTGTACAATTTAAAAATATAAATACATATATCCTTGTCTAAAAAGTGTTGCCATTATGCTTTATTTCATAATGCTTTAATTTCTACCAAATATATGCAGGGGGGCAAGCTCCCCTGCACCCCCCACACCCCCTGCTAATTATATATATCTACTCCAAGATTGCACTTAACTACTCTATGTGCAATCTTGGAGTTGATATATTTAATTAGCAGGGGGTGTGGGGGGCACAGCCCCTCACATGGAGGGTGCAGGGGGGCTTGCCCCCCTGCATATATTTGGTAGAAATTGTTATGATTTATGTTGTTTAAACTGAGTTTACGCATAATATGTGTTTTCAGTATTTTGAGTTTCAGTATTTTGAGTTTTCAAGATTTTGAGCTTTCAGTATTTTGGTTTCAGTGTTATGAAGTGAATCTATATATACATATATATATATGTGTGTGTGTGTATATACTTACATACATATGTGTGTGTGTGTCTGTGTGTGTGTGCGTGTATCTATATATACGTATAAATAATGATATAATTATTATTATTTAGCATCCACTAAAATCAAGACCAGTAAAACTGAAAAAAAAAAACAATGCATACAGCACAAATACCAACTAACTACAAAAAAATCAAAACTGGCTTTGTAAGAGGGACTCACCATGCACCCCTCATATGGATGGCTCATCTCCACACGTTAACTGAATATGCTAATTCCTTAATTGTAACTATCCATCAGAAAACTATTCACGTGACCTTGGTGTTATATGATATGCTAATATTTAATCTGGCCAGGAACGTTTCTTCACTTTCAGTAGATTAGGTAATTGCAACAGATGTACCACCAAAGTGGACCTTGCATCAAGAGTCAGATTTGCTTCTATCCCAGATGAAACCAATACACACCTGACTCCCATGGCACCCAAGGGTAACCACAGGATTTTTATTTATTTAGTTGTAACTATAGATTAAGTACAAATACCTATAAACAAGAAATGTATTCCTGGAAGAGTTCCAGTAACACCAAAACTGAACTTAGAACACAGCCACACAAAACCAAATCATAATGACAAACACAAAACAATAGCTAATTTGGAAATTCCCACTTGAGGACAAAACACCACAACAACTAACTAAAACCAAAAGTATTGAGTGTGTACCTTTGCTAGATACTGCATAAACAGTGTAACGTCAAGTAAAACTAGTAACTAAATTAAACATTTCAAATTTAGCGGCTCCTATGTTAATGGAGTCAAAAAATGACAGGCTGCCACCACAATGGCTACAAAGGGCTAAATTTTAGGAAAAACAATCTCTCCTTGTCAGTCCAGATTAGAAAAATGTTGGCTGAAGGGTGCAAAGCTGTTTATTTTCAGATTCTAGATGTAGCCTGGGGGGTTGCCACATCCCTTGATGGATTTTTTTAAATGGTACGTATTTGATGATATCTACTGGTTATAAGATGGCTTAACAGTAGTAGTCATGAGAAAAACTCGAGTGATGTGCTAGCTAAAAATGAGAGGAATGTACGTATCTAAAGATAAATACAATAAACAAGATGTTTGTCAGTCTTCAGAAGAGACCACAAAGCTAATCTGGGCAGTTACTGTAGCTATTAATGCCGCCTCTGAGCTCCATGGACCTTGGTTCAGCTCTAGCCTTCAAATGTATCCTGGGTAGACCCCGAATGATCTTTGCATGCTTCACCCCTGAATGTTCTGGATTCTCCCTTACAATGAGTTTCTTTGCAACCACTTGCTCTAAATTGTTCCAGATGTTTTATTGTATCACATTTTTTCATAGTAGATGAGTTCCAGGCTTGGTAGCATTAATCATGTTGGTAGAATGAAACAATAAATTAATGCAAATGGGAAAATTTAATTATTGGCAAAATGTGGTACTTATCATACAGAAATGCTGACATCATGCGGACATCATCCCATTTCTTGTCAATATGTATAAAAAGGGCATAAGTTTCCCTGTCCTGTTTGCATAAAAATGTGATCACCGCACTGTGGAGAATACCACAGTGCACTCTACCCCCAGCTTTCGGCAGGACTTGTATATGTTGGGGTGTGCCTGTAATGTCCCTGTCCCACATTGTATCTGCACCTCGGGGTGAACAGAGAGCTTCAGTATCTGGTGATATCAGACCCTCACCTTCCACCAGCACTAAATGACATCTTGATGTGGAGAAGCCTGTCTCTTCCTCACAATGTAATGGTCCCTTTACATGTAAACAGACAGCTTCAGTCCCCACTGCTGTCAATATTTCACTTTCACCAGCACTAAATATATCAGAGTGTTGGGAAATTCCACTGCCCCTGTCCATCATTGTACTTGTTCTAGTGAGTAAAAACAAAACGCCAGTCCCTGGTGTGGTCAAGCCCTATGCTTTTTCCAGCACAAATTATATTACAGTGTGGAAAGGCCTGCAATGACCCTGTCTTGGTATGTAAACAAATGGCTTTGTCCCCACTGCTGTCGTCCCCTCACACTTCACCAACTGCCTGAAGAAAATGCATCTTTAACTATGAAGCAAACAGCAGTTTGATTTTTTAAAGTGCTACAACAGCTCAAAGTTAAGATAGTTATAAATTCAGTTTTAACAAAACTTTGTGTAGAAACAGAAAATTAAAAAGTCAGAGAGAGAGAAAAAGACAGACAGGTAAAGTAAAATAGCAGTGATATTGTAAAGTGGGCTTATGAAACCATAAGGTTTTACCTGTTAGAAACTAACAACCACAAGTCATTGTCATCCCTGCTTGATACTTTGCCCCTCTATCCCTAAAGTACTTCAAGGTGCACACATGAGAGCTGCCATATTGTTAGAAATGTCATACATTAGGGCTACTACAAGCAGAGGGAAAGTTTTTTGTCATCCGTACTATTATGAATAATGTTACTCTGTTAAGTGCATAGCTTAACTGTATTTTAATCATTTAAACATTTAATCATTTAATCATTTAATCATACCTTTACTTTTTTTTTACTTTTTTGCTAGACACCATCTTGAAAGGTAATGTAGCTTTACTTGAATGCAGAAGTATAGGGTTATAGCAAGCGGTAGGAACAGCAGACATTGTACCAAGTAAAATGGAATGGAATGCTTACTGCTGTCTAGTATATATAGAGGTAACAAACAGTACATTTTGGTAAATATTATGTACAATTTAATCCGCTAGCATCTGTCCTGCCACTGCTATGAATTTTATTTTTTCTGCTTTGTATTGATTTAAGAATTATATTTGAAGAACACTAAAGCATGCATTTTATTTATAAGATGCTGCTAGTAAGTGTGCATGTGTTACCATGTCCTACATTGTTTTAACCAAACTAACTGGGCTTTTATGGTAATTATGTTACGCTTTAGACATGGGGTACGCATCACTTGAGCGCAGTTTCCTTGCACCGCATTGGACAGCCAAAAGAGAAACAATCATAATCAGTGAAATCATAATCTTATTTCTTTTTTTTTTACTTTTCAGACAGGATTTTGCACAGATTCTATCAACACTTGACAAAATAGCCAGTATATTTAAATGTTTTCCCACACTGTCTGACTGGGATGTGAACATCCTGTGAGAGTAGGAGCCATGATTTCTAGCAGTCTTGCTCAAAAATTGCTGCCCCTCCTAATCCCCAATGCAGGGGCTGATTTGCAAAAATATAAAGAACAAAAAGGACTTCTGTTATAACCCCCCTACTGCCTAAAGATCAAACCACCGAAAATGTTGGAACTCAATAAATCAAATTCTGCATCCAGGTAACCCTTCTTCTGCCTACCCTTGCCCAAACAGTACACCAGAAGAAACTGCTGCCATTTCAATACCTATTTTATTGAAACCTTTTTAAAGATGTTGAACTCCGCCCCTATACTACCAATACTAGTAACTCCCCTGAATCCTCTCCTATTCTCAATTCCTGTAACGCCCACACACTAGATTTTATGCAATCTATTACAACAAATACAAACTTCTTGAAGTTGGTGCAAGCTAAGGAATGTTTAGCTAGAGATTCTTTATTTTTGATAGCTAATAAATGCTCAGCAGTTGTGCACAATTTTCTGATGCTTTTACCTACAACAAACATTGACAAGAATTTTTGTAATATATTGTTTAATCCCTAGCCCTTATAGTGGTGATTTTAAGATATTTTTGGAAGTTAAAGAGCTTAATTGGCAGATTTTTTTTGCAAACCAACAAGATGCCAGGTCTCAGTGAGGCAATCAATATTAAATGCCTCTTAAAGTGATTTGTATTGTTTTTTATCATTTTTAAGTGTGTTTTGATAATATTTCATATAAATATATGGTGAATTTTTATATGTTGTATTTTAATATTTATGTGTTTGCATTTAACTTTTAGAATTTTGTTCAATTAATTAATTGTTTCTTGTCACATGATTTGGTTTGTGTATATAAAGGATTTTGTCATATGGCACTGAAGCTCTGAAGAAGTTCAAATTAAATGAACAAAAGCGCTTAACTTCATTTCTGTGCAGTTTATTGTGTTCACCTGTTATTCTCATATTATTTTACAAGCCTTCAGTAGTTCAACAGTTCGTGCTGCCAACTTTCTTGTATCCTTAACTATGCCAGCACAGAGTGCCCCCAACAACTTGGGCCTCATTAATGGTGTCTCTAGCAGTGACAGCACAGAGTGACCCCAAAAAATGTGGGCTTCATTAATGGTGTCTCTGCCAGCACAGACTGCCCCCCAGCAATGTGGGCCTCATTAATGGTGGCTTTAACAGTGCCAGCACAGAGTGCCCCCCAACAATGTGGGCCTCATTAATGGTGTCTCTAACAGTGCCAGCACAGAGCACCCCTCAACAATGTGGGCCTCATTAATGGTGGCTCTACAAGTTCCAACACAGAGTGCCCCCCAACAATGTGGGCCTCATTAATGGTGTCTCTAACAGTGTCAGCACAGAGCACCCCCAACAATGTGGGCCTCATTAATGGTATCTGTAACAGTGCCAGCACAGAGTGCCCCCCAACAATGTGGGCCTCATTAATGGTGTCTCTAACAGTGCCAGCACAGAGTGCCCACAACAATGTTGACCTCATTAATGGTGTCTCTAACAGTGCCAGCACAGAGTGCCCCCAACAATGTGGGCCTTATTAATGGTGTCTCTAACAGTGCCAGCTCAAAGCACCCCAACAATGTGGGCCTCATTAATGGTGTATCTAACAGTGCCAGCACAGAGTGCCCCCAACAATGTGGGCCTCATTAATGGTGTCTCTACAAGTGCCAGCACATAGTTTCCCTAACAATGTGGGCCTCATTAATGGTGTCTCTAACAGTGCCAGCACAGAGTGCCCCCCCAACAATGTGGGCAACAATGTGGCCAGCAGCAAACCCACTATAATTTATAGTTTAACCTCTACAGCAAACCCACTATAATTTATAGTTTCACCTCTACCCCTGGTATATTCTCAACAAAATTGAAGTCAGCAGAGCCAGAATATAGTCCAGGCTTATACAACTGCTATAAAATAACAAAAGACTCAACCACCAGAATCCTGCAAAGTCCGAGGTAGGGTTTGCCCCGCTCCGCTTCGCCCTCGCTTCACTCGTGCTCGCTCTGCACCCCACCCTGCCCCTTTATCCCACCCTCCCCCACTACCTCTACATTTATACCTACCTGGCCACACCTACTTCCTCTCCCACCCACTAGACTTCCTCTCTACCTACTCCCACCCCCCCTGCACACTAAAACTAACACTATTTCTTCCCCATACAATCACATCCTCATCTCCTTACACCACCTCAGACCCCTAACACTATGCCTAGGCCAACATGGATTACCATCCTACTTATCCTACCACTCTTTGTGGTACCCTACTTCTTAACGAGCTATGAACACCTGACATTTTCAGGCTTCCATTATCCAAATTATCACACAAGTTCCCCCTCACCTCCGCCTACTGTCGAATTTTTCCCCCACCATACAACCCCTAAAACAAGAAATCTCAGTAATCCTTATCTTAATAAACAGCACCAAATAACTACAAAAACTAAATATGGTCTAAAATTACTAATCAAAGTCCTAAGACTAATATCCTACCTAAGGAAAAACATCACCAAAGATGGAGATATCCATCCCAACCCACGCCCTACCAGCTCAACACAGTCCACCAATCATCCGCTCTCCCATAGACTGGCTAACTCTCTCCTCATCTGTCACTTAAACATAAGAAGTCTGAACAACAAGGTACATAACCTACATGCCATGCTAGCAACCTATCTACCTGACATCATGTGTCTAACTGAAACATGGCTTAAACCATCAACCAAAGACAATCAGATAATGTCACCTGGGTTCAATATACTCAGAGCTGACCGAATAAAGAAAAGAGGAGGTGGGATAGCTGTCCTTTATAAAAATACGCTTAACATCCTAACTAACCCCAAACAACCACCCCAGGTTGCTAATGCTGAAATATTAGCTCTAAAACTACAACTAAACAAACTAAAAAGCGTAAACCTAATAGTTATCTATATCCCCCCAGGGAACAATATTGAAACTTTAGATGCCATCTTAAATTGGATAGATAACAACTATCCTCAAGAAACAATAGTCCTGGGAGATGTTAACATTGACTGGAACCAATGCTCAGCATGGTCCAATCCTACTTCTTTAAATCTCCATGGTTTCTCTCAGATTATAACCTCTACCACCAGACTAGGTAATATTAAACAAAAAGAGAGCATACTTGACTGGATACTCGTCAAGGAGCACCCCCAAAAATATACCTCAGGGACACTCCCCAATGATCTTAGTGATCATATGCTCACATACATTATGAAAGATAATACAAACAATGCTAGCATGCCGGTGTATAGAACTATCAGAAACAAAAAAAAATTTGACCCAATAAAATTTAACATGGAACTCAAACACTGCAACTGGTCAAAGCTAAAATTCCTTCCCCTAGATGTTGCAGTCTCACATTTTAACAAAACATTCCTTGCCATACTTGACTCTCATGCTCCCAAAAGGGTATCTAGAATCAAAACACAAATAGCACCCTGGCTAACCACAGAGACTAAAACCAAAATAACTAATAGAGACAAAGCATGGGCCAAGTGGCGTACTACCAAGTTACCACCAGACCGTGTCAACTTCCAGCAAATAAGAAATGAAACTAAAAAGGCCACCGCTCTAGATAAGAAAAAATACTTTCACCACTTACAACACAAACACCAAAAGAACCCTCAAAAATTCTGGGCAGGATTGAACAAACTTCTCCAACCAGGAAAATCCACCACTCCTACCCCAGAAACTCTATCTGACAAGAACCAAGAAGAAGTAGCCAACAACTTTAATACCTTCTTCACCGAAACCATTCAGTTCTTAGCCAACCAGCTACCTGCTCCCTTTATCACCCCAAAAAATACCACACATAACTCCCCACTATCCTTTAACCTCCAACCCATATCCACCGCCTTCATTCGATCCCTACTGAAAAAACTAAAGCCAACTACCCTTTCAGCTGATCTTCTTCCATCTGTATACCTGCAAATTGCTGCAGATGCCATAGCCTACCCCATTTCAATCTTAATTAACAGAACCATTACTGAGTCAACAATCCCAGCAATATGGAAAATATCTTATGTCATACCTCTTCATAAAGGAGGAACATCCACTGAACTCTCTAACTATAGACCAATAGCCATACTATCACCACTTGCCAAAATCATGGAAAAGTGTGTGCATAACCAACTCATGTCCTATCTCATCCAAAACAAGCTACTAACTGACTCTCAACATGGATTTAGACCCCATCATAGCACGACTACTGTCCTCCTCTCTTTTACCGGGAAAATAAACTTTAACTGGAATAACAAAATTATTATCTCTTTCTAGATATGTCGAAAGCCTTCAACATGGTAAACCACCAGTTACACCTCAAAACCTTAGAAACCTTACATCTAGACACCCAAGTCCTAAATTGGTTTCAGGCCTACCTCGCAGGCAGACAACAGGCAGTAATGTGGCAGAACAAGCTCTCCTGCCTACTACCAAACACCATAGGTGTACCTCAAGGGTCCATATTAGGACCTCTTCTCTTCTCAATATTCATAAATGACCTCCATTCAGTTATCCCTGAAGCCACCTGCATCCAATATGCAGATGACTCAACTCTCATCTGTTCTAATCCCATCCTAGATAACCTTCTAACAACTACCCAACACAGCTTTACCATAGTTGAAAACTGGCTAACAGACCATCAACTCATCCTAAACCTAAAAAAAACCCAACTACTTCTCTTCCACCCAACTAACACAACAGCTATCACACAATTCGCTATTCAATCCAATAACGGTACCATTATCTCTCATGTTACCAACGCTAAACTATTAGGAGTAAACATCGACAATAAACTGCGATGTGACACCCACATCAACCAAACTATTAAAATGGTAAACAAAAAACTAGGGTCTTTATATAGGTTAAAAACCTTCCTAACTCCAGCTGCCAGACTAGCTACTGCCCGCTCACACCTCCTATCCACCCTACTATACGCCTCCCCCATCCTTACGAACCTCAGCAAATCGGACCTTAATCGACTCTCATCCTGTTATAACCACATTGCTAGATTCATCACTGCCCTACCCTATAGAACACACCATTGTATTAACCTGAAAAAACTTGACTGGCTAGAACTCCCTAATCTTCTCCAGGAATACCAACTCATAGAAGCCTTTAAAATCCTGAAACATCCAGAGAACACCCCTGCTCTAAAAAACATACTAACCCCTTATTCCAACCTAAGTTCACTTCGCTCATCAAACAAACTCCTAATACAAGGAATAAGACAACCACTCAGGGTTAATGCTCCAGTGTTAAAAGCGAGTAACAAATCAATGAACAAACCACAAAGGAGCAAAGCAATGAAGGGGAAAAACACGTAAATGATGAGTCCCATATGCTGAATAATGCAGAGTCCATAGAATGTTAACATATGGGACTTATCATTTACGTGTTTTTCCCCTTCATTGCTTTGCTCCTTTGTGGTTTGTTCATTGATTTGAAACTCCTAATACAAACAAGCAAGTCCCATAACCTAGGTGGGGACACACTGTATTCCAATATTATTGGCAAGGTGTGGAATTCTCTTCCTAATAAGCTCACATCTTTACCATCACTAGCTCAATTCAAAAAAGAACTAAAAATCCACTATAAATCACAATGGCTTTGTCCTTGTACAAACTCAGACTAAAACTCCTATGTGCAATTCAACATACAAGTAGGCCATTAGTGTCTTACTCAACTAATTGCGAACTATTGTGAATATAATGAACTGTAACCAACTGTAGTTTCTATTGTAATAATTTTTTTTCTCTTTATAAACTATGTAAATTGTCTATATGTCTTTGTAACAATATGTCATTGTTAACCCTGTCGGAGCTTTTCTCCCCGGGACTCCGCTGAAAATGGACATGTATCCAGTCGGGCTATCCCGGTCAACAAATGTAAAATAAATAAAATAAAATAAATAAAAATGTGGGCCTCATTAATGGAGTTTTTAACAGTGCCAGCACAGAGTACCCCGCACAGAGTGTCCCCAACAATGTGGGCCTCATTAATGGTGTCTCTAATAGTGCCAGCACAGAGTGTCCCCAACAATGTGGGCCTCATTAATGGTGTCTCTAACAGTGCCAGCACAGAGTGCTCCCCCAACAATGTGGACCTCATTAATAGTGTTTCTAACAGTGCCAGCACAGAGCACCCCGCACAGGGTGTCCCCAACAATGTGGGCCTCATTAATGGTGTCTCTAATAGTGCCAGCACAGAGTGTCCCAAGAAATGTGGGCCTCATTAATGGTGTCTCTAACAGTGCGAGCACAGAGCGCCCCTCAACAATGTGGGCCTTATTAATGGTGCTCTACAAGTGCCAGCACATAGTGCCCCCCAACAATGTGGGCTTCATTAATGGTGTCTTTAACAGTCCCAGCACAGAGCACACTGCACAGAGTGCCCCCAAAAATGTGGGCCTCATTAATGGTGCCACTAATAGTGCCAGCACAGAGTTTCCCTAACAATGTGGGCCTCATTAATGGTGTCTCTAACAGTGCCAGCACAGAATGCCCCCCCAATAATGTGGGCCTCATTAATAGTGTTTTTAACAGTGCCAGCACAGAGCACCCTGCACAGAGTGTCCCCAACAATGTGGGCCTCATTAATGGTGTCTCTAATAGTGCCAGCACAGAGTGTCCCCAACAATGTGGGTCTCATTAATGGTGTCTGTAACAGTGCCAGCACAGAGTGCTCCCCCAACAATGTGGACCTCATTAATAGTGTTTCTAACAGTGCCAGCACATAGCACCCCGCACAGGGTGTCCCCAACAATGTGGGCCTCATTAATGGTGTCTCTAATAGTGCCAGTACAGAGTGTCCCCAACAATGTGGGTCTCATTAATGGTGTCTGTAACAGTGCCAGCACAGAGTGCTCCCCCAACAATGTGGACCTCATTAATAGTGTTTCTAACAGTGCCAGCACAGAGCACCCCGCACAGGGTGTCCCCAACAATGTGGGCCTCATTAATGGTGTCTCTAATAGTGCCAGCACAGAGTGTCCCCAACAATGTGGGTCTCATTAATGGTGTCTGTAACAGTGACAGCACAGAGTGCCCTACAACAATGTGAGTCACAGTAAAATTATCTCTAACAGTGCCAGCAGAGAGTGCCCCCAACAATGTGGGTACTATCAATAATACCTTCGAGTGCCAGCACTGAGTTCCTCCTATTCAATGTGGCACTATACTTAGATGCTGTCTGAAAGAGCTTTATATATCTAACAAGGTGGGTCAATTATTTTGTTTCCCTTGCTCTGAGGAGAGAAAACCTAGCAGCTGACAAGTAGCTCCCTTCCAAGTAAGACTGATGACTCCAGAGCTTGCTTCAAACCTGTCTCCATGTCATACTTCTGTGCCATGGACATTTGATCCCCGGGTCATAGCCTTAGCAGCCATTATTGTCGGATCTGTGTCTTTAAAAGTCAGACTTCCTTAGGCACATCATTACTTCAGGACATGTCATTCTGAATGTTAGCTCTACCAGTCGGTCTATGAGGGGATCATGTTTATTGCATCCTAAGTACCCTCCAGCTACCCTTATGTCAGTAGTGGTTCCTTTCATCCAATTCTAAGTTCTGAGTGGAGTCAGTGTCACAGACACTGGCATTTAAAGATCAAAGACTGCAAACAGAGGCTGAGCCAGAAAAAAGGAGACCATATGAAGAATGAAAAGCAATTCTCAAAAGAGCAGCCTGCAATAACTGGGCAAGCAAGTGAGCAGGCCAAGTCATAAAAATACAGGTTTACTACACTTATTTATCATTATTTATTTATTTTACATTTGTTGAATGGGAGAAAAGTTCCACAATATTGCAATAAGTTTAACAGAAGTAGTAGGCAAAAGGCTTCATTATTTTAAAATTTAAGTATGAATACAAGCAATGGACAATGACAAAAACAATTTTTAAGCAAACCAGCAAAGAATTAAAAAGTATAAGTTTTTATAGAATATGTTTTTTTAGTCAGGAGAGAAATGAGGGATGGACAAGTAAAGTGATAGTTTATAGAGGTTGCAGTATGTGACATTGTAATGTAAGATTGTTGCCCAGATTAGGAGGCTAAAAGAAAGCTAGATTTTCCACACACCAAATGGATAAATCTCACTATTGACAAGGGGGCTACTTGACAATTGCTAGATTTTCTCTCCTCAGAGCAAGGAAGACAAAATAATTGACCCACCTTGTTAGGCATATAAAGGTCTTTCAAAAAGCATCTAACTATGGTGCCACATTGAATAGGAGGAACTCGTTCTACTCTGACATATTGAATGTGAGGAACTCATTTTACTCTGATACATCGAATTTGAGGAACTCATTCTACTCTGGTACATCGAATGTGAGGAACTCATTCTACTCTGGTACATCGAATGTGAGGAACTCATTCTACTCTGATACATCGAATGTGAGGAACACATTCTACTCTGGTACATCGAATGTGAGGAACTCATTCTACTCTGGTACATCGAATGTGAGGAACTCATTCTACTCTGGTACATCGAATGTGAGAAACACATTCTACTCTGGTACATAGAATGTGAGGAACTCATTCTACTTGGGTACATCGAATGTGAGGAACTCATTCTACTCTGGTACATTGAATGTGAGGAACTCATTCTACTCTGGTACATTGAATGTGAGGAACTTGTTTTACTCTGGTACATTGAATGTGAGGAACACATTCTACTCTGGTACATTGAATGTGAGGAACTCATTCTACTCTGGTACATCGAATGTGAGGAACTCGTTCTACTCTGGTACATCGAATGTGAGGAACTCATTCTACTTTAGTACATTGATTGTGAGGAACTCAATCTACTCTGGTACATTGAATGTGAGGAACTCATTCTACTCTAGTACATTGAATGTGAGGAACTCGTTCTACTCTAGTACATTGAATGTGAGGAACACATTCTACTCTGGTACATTGAATGTGAGGAACTCATTCTACTCTAGTACATTGAATGTAAGGAACTCATTCTACTCTAGTACATTGAATGTGAGGAACACATTCTACTCTGGTACATTGAATGTGAGGAACTCATTCTACTCTGGTACATCGAAAGTGAGGAACTCCTTCTACTCTGGTACATCGAATGTGAGGAACACATTCTACTCTGGTACATTGAATGTGAGGAATTTGTTCTACTTTAATACATTGAATGTGAGGAATGCATTCTACTCTTGTACATTGAATGTGAGGAACTCATTCTACTCTAGTACATTGAATGTGAGGAACTCGTTCTACTGTAGTATATTGAATGTGAGGAACTCATTCTACTCTAGTACACTGAATGTGAGGAACACATTCTACTGTGGTACATCGAATGTGAGGAACTCATTCTACTCTGATACTTCGAATGTGAGGAACACATTCTACTCTGGTACATCGAATGTGAGGAACTCATTCTACTCTGGTACATCGAATGTGAGGAACTCATTCTACTCTGGTAAATAGAATGTGAGGAATTCATTCTACTCTGGTAAATCGAATGTGAGGAACTCATTCTACTCTGGTACATCAAATGTGAGGAACTCATTCTACTCTGATACATCGAATGTGAGGAACACACTCTACTCTGGTACATCGAATGTGAGGAACTCATTCTACTCTAGTACATTGAATGTGAGGAATTTGTTCTACTTTAGTACATTGAATGTGAGGAACTCATTCTACTCTGGTACATCGAATGTGAGGAACTCATTCTACTCTGGTACATCGAAAGTGAGGAACTCCTTCTACTCTGGTACATCGAATGTGAGGAACACATTCTACTCTGGTACATCAAATGTGAGGAACTTATTCTACTCTGGTACATCGAATGTGAGGAACTTATTCTACTCTGATACATCGAATGTGAGGAACACATTCTACTCTGGTACATCGAATGTGAGGAACACATTCTACTCTGGTACATCGAATGTGAGGGACTCATTCTACTCTGGTACATCAAATGTGAGGAATTAATTCTACTTTAGTACATTGAATGTGAGGAACTCATTCTACTCTAGTACACTGAATGTGAGGAACACATTCTACTGTGGTACATCGAATGTGAGGCACTCATTCTACTCTGATACTTCGAATGTGAGGAACACATTCTACTCTGGTACATCGAATGTGAGGAACTCATTCTACTCTGGTACATCAAATGTGAGGAACTCATTCTACTCTGGTAAATCGAATGTGAGGAACTCATTCTACTCTGGTACATCAAATGTGAGGAACTCATTCTACTCTGATACATCGAATGTGAGGAACACATTCTACTCTGGTACATTGAATGTGAGGAACTCATTCTACTCTAGTACATTGAATGTGAGGAATTTGTTCTACTTTAGTACATTGAATGTGAGGAACTCATTCTACTCTGGTACATCGAATGTGAAGAACTCATTCTACTCTGGTACATCGAAAGTGAGGAACTCCTTCTACTCTGGTACATCGAATGTGAGGAACACATTCTACTCTGGTACATCAAATGTGAGGAACTTATTCTACTCTGGTACATCGAATGTGAGGAACTTATTCTACTCTGGTACATCGAATGTGAGGAACACATTCTACTCTGGTACATCGTATGTGAGGAACACATTCTACTCTGGTACATTGAATGTGAGGAACTCATTCTACTCTGGTACATCGAATGTGAGGAACTCATTCTACTCTGTTACATCGAATGTGAGGAACTCATTCTACTCTGTTACATCGAATGTGAGGAACTCATTCTACTCTGGTACATCGAATGTGAGGAACTCATTCTACTCTGGTACATCGAAAGTGAGGAACTCCTTCTACTCTGGTACATCGAATGTGATGGAGATCAACGAACTTAAGTGGCAAATTAGAACAAAAGCACATATGTCCCCAGGTTTAAACGAATACCTGTCTATCAAATGTATTCTTAAATGGTTAGCCTTGAAAAGATGTTTCAAGGCGGATTTATGATTTTGAGTTTTTATTGTAAGAATTTAGATCTAACATTTTTAGATTTAACATCTTTAGTGGCTTACAGTATAGACTTAGGTTGGTAAGGTCTTTAGGCACAATAAGCCTTTGCTTTTTGTCTTTGTCTCCGACTTGTTGGCTTTAAAACAAACATTTTTAAAATGCATCTAATGTATTTAAAATGCATCTAATGTGTGGAGTTTTATTAGAACACTATTAGAATACTATAATGTTAGTCATTTAGATAGGTTTAGATAGGTAGATTGCTGTTTTTGGCGTTGTCTAAGTAGTTTTTTAAAGTGTTTTTAACATTTTTATTGTGTTATAGCATGAGATTTTAAATTTACATATGGTTGTATTCTTTTCTTTATTATATGATTGATTGTGTTTAATTAATTAATTAACTTCTCTAATTTATTTTCAAGGTGCCTGTATAAAAACAGGGTCAATTGTTTTTAGTTTCATCTGAGGAAGGTGAGGCATTGCCCCCACCGAAAGCGCTCATTAAACGAAGGATTGTGTGGAGTTTGCCAGCACATGAGGATGCAGTAACTGAGGGCCAAGTCATTCAGGTGACTAAAATAGGTTAGAATAATTGACAAACTAATTCACTGAGACAGCATTGTGATCCATGCCATATAGATGGAGAAACTTTCCAAGATGGCAGCAACTAAAGGATGGATGAAAGGCTCTCAGGCAGCTACATTCATTTGCAAAACCCCTGCTGAAAGGGCCAGCAGGACTGGCAGATTACATCAAGATGATGGAAAACTGGCTTGTGGTATATTTAGAGAGAATGTCAGGGAAGAGAAGTTGATAGACATAAGCAAGTACGTGAAGAAGGGAGAGTAAGGGGGTATAAGGAATGAACAGGTACTTGTTCACATTTAGAGATATAGTTTATCCTAGTTTTGAGCAATAATAGAAACAGATTTTGGCTACTAAGTCTTTCAGAGTGGTTTTCAAAGATGGGAGGGAGGGTATGAAACCTGAATGTACAACACCTGTCCTGGTAGACTGCTCAAGGGTTCCCCACCTCTTTCACTTTGCTTGGATATGGACTGCTGTTAGAGTGAGGATGCTGTGTGTGGCCCACTGTCAGGCATGAATATATCTCTGCACAGGAGGCATGTGTAGATGCAATCTTTGTACTTAGACTCCATTTCCTTCACTGGTTGTCAGAATAAATTAGAATGAGCCCCCATAAAATCCACTGTCTCCAAGGCCCTTAGGACTAAGAGTAATTCCTGTAGCTCCTGGTGACACTTAGAGTCCATCCTTTTAGACTGCTTAATCTGGGGTCCCCTGTCAAGTGAGGAACACTTTTGTTTAACTATGTTGAATTGAGATGAGTTCTCCACCCTGCCAGTGAAGAAACCATCCTTGGGTCATGCAGCATTTGATGCAGGAATGGGAGACCCATTTGGAGACTGGCAGGAACTGTCCACCACCACAGGTCCTGGGGCCAAGTGTCTGAGACCAAAACATTTGTGAGTCCATTTCCACCACTACAGGTCCTGGAAACAAGTGTCTGAAACCAAGAGATCTGTGAGTCCATCGTGACTTTGCAAACACAGTCACATACGTAAATGGCACCATGAGAAGGCTGTGGCAGCTATTAGGCCTAGACAGCATGAGCCTGGATCCTCCTCCTCTAGGTCTTTGGCATAGCTACCAAGGTCATGTCCACTCATCCCCCCCACCCCAAGCAAGAAGGAAAGTGCCCCACTGTGAACTTATAAAGGCAATCTCTGGGAAAGAATGAGAGAGGATTCACACAAGATTGGTGCTGCCCCATAGGAACCCCACTCCAGGAATGTTTGCAGGCACTTTTTCAATGGGACCAATAGAAACCATTTATCTAAGTAAGGGAGCATATTGAGTTCCCTCTTCTGCAAGACACTGACCACCATGACTGGCACATTGTTGAATACCAGAGATGTAGGCAATAATCTAAATGGCAACATTTTGTACTGAAACAAGTGCCCAAGCAAAGTAAGCAATAGAAACATCTTGTAGGGACCACAGACACTGATAAATCAAAATGCATCCATCAGTCTACCCACACTGTGCAAGCACCCCATGTAGCCAAAACATGATGCCCTGGAGGGTTAAGCCATATGCAGCCTGATGCATGGAGTGTCACTCCATCTAGAGCCTGATGCAGTGGAGGGCCACGCCATCTGGAGTTTGATACCCGGGGGTCACACAATCGCGATCCTGATGCCCTGGAGGGTCACACCATCTGGCATTTGATACCCTAGAGGGTCACATCATCTGGAGTTTGATGCCATGGAGGGTCACATCATCTGGAGTTTGATGCTGTGGAGGGTCACATTGTCTGAAGTCACTGGAGTTGCTGAGGTAAACGATGGAATTTTCTTCAGAAAGGGGACAAAGTGGGGGTAGAACCCCTGCACTTGTTTTGAGAGAGAGAGAGGGCTAGACTCTATGGCCCTTTAGAGGACTAGAGTCTGGATCCCAAAAGGTTTATGGAGAAACCTAAGAGTTCTATAATTTGCCCAGCTTTGAGCTTTGAAATCTGCACAGTATATTGTTGAGGGCTGTCTATGATGAGTCACACTCAGAGAACTGCCACATGGGCATCTCTAGACTGTAATCATGCCTGCAACTGCTGGACTGCTGTAGTTGTCATATAGAGTGACTTGGCTGGCTGAGAAGAAAGTATGACCATATGATCTTTAAGTGCCTTCATATGTCTGATAGATGGCTTCTTCTTCTTGGGGCTGGTTGTGTCTCAAGGAGCAGGAAGTAGAAGATGCTGACTGAGGCCATTGAGATGCTGTAGTGTGGAAAAAGCCTGTTTCCTCTTTAAGATGTCATCCACTGAGTCCTTTGAAAACTGACCAATTAAAAGTTTCCCTTTGAAGTGGGCATCCAAAATAACTATCTGAGATCCTCCCAAAGAAGAAGCTTTGACTGTACCATTAGCATCAGCACAGGCAAAAGTGCAGCTGCCACATGACACCCAACCTTAGAGGTTACGGGCAGAGGCTCAAATATTTCTTCCTTCAGTCCAGACTCAGTGAGTCAGGAAGCTTCTCCAATGTCTGATCCTCCACCAGCCAGCCTCAGTGAGTCAGAAAGCTTCTCCAGTGGCCTTCATAAGTCCCAGTTTCCCAAAATACAGCTCACTGGGGGAGCTGGAGAAGGAGAGGAGAATAGCCTTCTCCTTGGGTTAGTGGTCTCCTCTAAAAAACTGAGTGGGAGGGAGCATTCTACCCTCCCCCAGCTCCAAGATGAGGCAGGCAAACCACGATCAGCTCAGGTGGGAGAAGCTTGCACTTGGCATATGATGGATGTCAGGAAATAAAGATCTGGTACTTGGGTGGCACTTGCCACCTGAAGCACAAGGATATGAGGGGCCTACACTGGCCTCCATGCTGACATCAGTCCATGATGCCTAAAGGTGCATTCCTGTGCCTGCATTTCCGTGTCCCATCAGACTTTAAACAATGTTAC
>NC_056744.1:1827790253-1827895253 GCF_019279795.1 Protopterus annectens
TTCTCAAAAATGGATAAAATAGGACATACTAAAAATGGTAGTCTGATAAATCGAACGGCAATGTTGAAAAAATGTAAACATTAAGGTTGAGAGTTACTCTGATCCTAACTGCTCTGAACACATTGTAGTAAACATAACGTATACTACAAATACTTAAGAACCTAAGTATTGTAGTAAATATAGCATACACTACAAATACACAACAAATACCTAAGAAACTAACTATTGTACTAAACATAGCATGCACTACAGATACACTACAAATACCTAAGAACGTAGCTATTGTAGTAAACATAGCATACACTACAAATACCTAAAAACCTAGCTGTTGTAGTAAACATAACATACACTACAAATATACTATAAATACCTAAGAACCTAGCAATTGTACTAAATATAGCATGGACTACAAATACCAAAGAAATAGCTATTGTAGTAAACATAGCATGCACTACAAATATACTACAAATACCTAAGAAATTAGCTATTGCAGTAATGATGGCCTACACTATAAATACACCACAAATACCCCAAAACCTAGCTAATGTAATAAACACAGCATACACTACAAAAGACTACAAATACCTAAGAACCGAACTATTGTAGCCAACAATGCATGCACAACAGATACACTACAAATACCTAAGAACCTAGCTGTTGTTCTAAACATGGCATACACTAAAAATACACTATAAATACCTAAGAAACCAGCTATTGTATTAAACATGGCATACAGTACAAATGCACGACAAATACCTAAGAACCCATCTATTGTACTGAACATAGCATACACTACAAATACACTACAAATACCCAAGAACCTAGCTATTGTAGAAAACATAGCACACATTACAAATACCTAAGAACATAGCAATTGTACTAAACATAGCATATGTTACAACTACCTAAGAACCTAGCTCTTGTAGAAAACATAGCATATACTACAAATACTTAAGAATATAACTATTGCACTAAACATTGCATGCATTACAAATATACTACAAATACATAAGAACCTAGCTATTGTACTAAACATAGCATACACTACAAAACACTACAAATACCTAAAAATCTAACTATTGTAGCCAACATTGCATGCACAACAGATATACTACAAATATCTAAGAACCTAACAATTGTAGCCAACATTGCATACACAACAGATACACTACAAATACCTAAGAACCTAAGTATTGAACAAACATAACATATACTACAGATACATATGAACCTAGCAATTGTACTAAATATAGCATGTACTGTAAGTACACCACAAACACCTAAGAACCCAGCTATTGTAGTAAACAGAGCATACACTGCAAATATACTACAAATACCCAATAACCTAGCTATTATACTAAACATAGCATAAAATACAAATACATAAGAACCTAGCACTTACACTAAACATGACATGCACTATAGATACACTACAAATACCTATGAACTTAGCTATTGTAGTAAACATAGCATACACTACAAATACCTAAGAACCTAGTAATTGTACTAAACATAGCATGCACTACAAATAAACTACAAATACTTAAGAACCTAGCTATTATACTAAACATAGCATTAACTAAAAATACAATACAATACCTAAGAACTTAGCTATTGTAGTAAATATAGCACACACTATAAATACACTACAAATACCTAAGAACTTGGCTATTGTAGTAAACATAGCATACACTACAAATATACTACAAATACCAAAGAACTTAGCTACTGCAGTAAACATAGCATGCACTACCGATATACTACAACTACCTAAGAACCTAACTGTTGTAGCCAACATTGCATGCACAACAGATACGCTACAAATACCTAAGAACCTAACTATGGAACAAACATAACATACACTACAGATACATAAGAACTTAGCAATTGTGCTAAACATGGCATGTACTATAGATATACTAAAACACCTAAGAACTTAGCTGTTGCAGTAAACATAAGAAACTAGTAATTGTATATGTGTATGGAGGCATGGAACGTCCTGTACATTGTGCAGGAATGGAATTTTCTGTACATTGTGCCATGACAGAGACTCATTAGCCTGCATTAATTTTTATTCTACACACTGAAAGTCACACTATAGGCTTTAAATTATTTCTTTTTTTGCCTTTTTTTGTCTTTCTGGCTAGCCATGGGTCCAGATCCCCCTCCACCCCACACCCAAAGCTGTGGATACTTGTAGTAACATATACTGGTGTACACTGATTTGTAATTCCAATAACAACTCATTAGCATGGCAGCATGGTTGATAACATTTTTTTAATTCAGTGAACACCCAGACCCCACCTAGTCTGCAATCATAAGCAAACTTGGTTAGCCACAATCTCTTGATATCAACTTTCATGTCATTAAATGATCTACCAAAGAGGAGAAGCCTGGAACAAAGCCTGGTGAGACACAACTGGTAACATTGTAATTTCTAGATCAACATTTTAATTTCTAGATCAATAAACTGACTTTAACAGTATGTACTTTGGTAACTGGTGGTTAGAGCATCCTGGTAGAAGAAAAAGATTTAGGAACATAGTACACAGGAAATAACATGCACAATATAGTTTGTTACCTCTTCTCTCTGAAGCTTGTGCTTCTGCTGAGGGTTTTTATTTAGTTGCATTATCAAACTGGTCTAATAATGAGACATAATATACATCTCAACCAGTCTACAAAGTAAAAGAAAAAATGCAAACTTCTCTGCATGCCTCTCAGACAGTTACATTTTTGTGATGAAATTAATCTACTTTGAAAATGTATGCAGACTGCTCTTGAAACAACTGTGGATAACATTAAATAAAATGTATTTTTTTAAATACATTCTTCTTTCTGTGGGATATAAAAAATGTTGCTATCTGATGAAGAGGGAACCAATATGTCAATACATATGGCAAAAACTTTTATTTGTGGAGCGAATGCTAGTAATAAAATGGGAATATATGACTGAACTGCGTAAAAGCACTGGGCTAATACTGGCAATGATCGTATGTGTCATATGGGAGTAAAAATTTAAACTGGCAACATTTTACTATGACTGCAAAGGAAGTGTGAAACCTTAACAGATATTATAATGGTAAATATTTTTCTTAACTTTAGATGAAAAAAGTACTAAAATGAATTACGTAATGTGTTTTAAACATCAAATGTTTGATTTAATGGCTTGAATGCAACTCAATTAAAAATAAAAAAGTAACCAGGATTTTTGTTAGTGTGCTCATAGATGTTTAGGTGTCAAACATTATTAACAAGTGGTAAGCTCAGTCAGGTAACTATTATCCAGTATACGGTCTGAAATAAGAAAAGCTAGGTTTGAGAACCAAAATAAAGGACCCTCAGTGGAAAGAGAAGATTTGGATCAGGAGAAAGAAATGACAAAATACTATACAAAGTATAGCATTCTAAGGAACAAAAAATGCAACTACTCTTCCCCGATTTGGAAAGTAGACAGTATAGGTTCCCTGCTGGTTTCTTACAAAGTAACTTTAAGATCTCAAACATCTCCTTGTAGTTTAGTAAATTAGGACAAAGTATTTTATAGGGTTTACTGGTGCTGAAAGAAGCTAGGTGTTTCCTAAAAGTGGCTGGGCATGTTTGCCTTTCCCATTGCTTCCATGACTGAACATGAGTTACAAGGCTTGTTGGGCAAAAGCTGTATCATAGGTTTTATATGCATTACTTTTTGTGACAATATTAATCACATAAACTGGTCATTAAATATGCTTCCAGTTAAACATGACAAAGTTACATGCCTGTACCAACTGCACCATTAGCAGAAAACCGGTGATCAGAAGCTGAAGTCAGGTTAGTAACCCAAATGATCTGCTGTAAACGGTTAAGTGGACTACAGAAACTTCAGAATGAACATACTTGTAAAACTGTAGCTGATCAAAATGCTCTGTAGTTATTTTAAGGGTAAGAATCTGAAGACAAGAACAGCAATGTGCATAAATGTAATAATTTTTGCTGATGTACACTGATTTGTATCGAAGCTTAACCACAATTCCAATAACAACTCATTTTTATGTCAGCTTGGTTGGTAACATTTTCTTTTCTCAAAAATTAAGTATTTGAAGTCACACAGGAGTTTGCACGTTAAGTATTTTTTCTTTATTTTTTCTAGAAGTTATCTCTTTTAGAAAAAAGCAGCATTCCTTCACATTTGACATAAGTTCACATTAGATACCGCTGTATACAATTCATATTTATAATTACTATTATATAATGAGATTCGGCTGTATACAGTTCATATTTATAATTACTATTGTATAATGAGATTCAGCTGTATACAGTTCATATTTATAATTACTATTATATAATGAGATTCGTCTGTATACAATTCATATTTATAATTACTATTATATAATGAGATTCGGCTGTATACAGTTCATATTTATAATTACTATTATATAATAAGATTCGTCTGTATACAGTTCATATTTATAATTACTATTATATAATGAGATTCGGCTGTATACAGTTCATATTTATAATTACTATTATATAATGAGATTACTGTATACAGTTCATATTTATAATTACTATTATATAATGAGATTGACTGTATACAGTTCATATTTATAATTACTATTATATAATGAGATTCGGCTGTATACAGTTCATATTTATAATTACTATTATATAATGAGATTCGGCTGTATACAGTTCATATTTATAATTACTATTATATAATGAGATTGACTGTATACAGTTCATATTTATAATTACTATTATATAATGAGATTGACTGTATACAGTTCATATTTATAATTACTATTATATAATGAGATTCGGCTGTATACAGTTCATATTTATAATTACTATTATATAATGAGATTGACTGTATACAGTTCATATTTATAATTACTATTATATAATGAGATTGGCTGTATACAGTTCATATTTATAATTACTATTATATAATGAGATTGCTGTATACAGTTCATATTTATAATTACTATTATATAATGAGATTGCTGTATACAGTTCATATTTATAATTACTATTATATAATGAGATTCGGCTGTATACAGTTCATATTTATAATTACTATTATATAATGAGATTCGGCTGTATACAGTTCATATTTATAATTACTATTATATAATGAGATTCGGCTGTATACAGTCCATATTTATAATTACTATTATATAATGAGATTCGGCTGTATACAGTTCATATTTATAATTACTATTATATAATAAGATTCGTCTGTATACAGTTCATATTTATAATTACTATTATATAATGAGATTCGGCTGTATACAGTTCATATTTATAATTACTATTATATAATGAGATTTGGCTGTATACAGTTCATATTTATAATTACTATTATATAATGAGATTCGGCTGTATACAGTTCATATTTATAATTACTATTGTATAATGGCATTCCTATTTCACTTGGCAATATGTTTCTTTAAATTCTGAAGGGAGTTATTTCTTCTAAGTTATTGACTTATGCTGACGATTTCCAAACTTTTATTGTTATTAGCAATAAAGTAATGTTCTATATTGTATCAACAGAACCTTGTTGAGGTAAGTCTGCTCAACTGATCTGATCTCCTCCTTTCTACAGAAAAGGGTTTCTACATGAAGTCCATTTAACAATGTCTCTGTAGCCTTCAGTACCAAGTCTGGGCAAAACTAGCATGGTACTGGTTCCACCAAGTAAGAGTCCATAATGAGTCAATAGTGTTGTGTCTTGCATTTCAGAACATAGAAGTAACAAATTTCAGTGTCTGCTGGAGTGACGGGATGGCATTTTGTGCACTTTTGCATTCATACCTTCCAGACCGAATTCCTTTCAATGAACTCGTCCCTGCACAGAAGGTATGTCTCTGTATTCCTTAAGTGTTAAAGCTGTTTCTACTTATAACTGTATGTACTTGGAAGGCCTGCTTTATTGTTAGTGTTAATTTCAGTGCTACAAAACTGTGCATATGCAGAACACATGGTATACAGTAAACCTGAATGATTACATTAACCATATGTAGAACACATGGTATACAGTAAACCTGAATGATTACATTAACCATATCTAGTATACACGGTATACAGTAAACCTGAACGATTACATTAACCATATGTAGAACACATGGTATACAGTAAACCTGAACGATTACATTAACCATGGCATCACACTCTGGACTGGTATCAGTGAAAGAACCTGAACGATTACATTAACCATGGCATCACACTCTGGACTGGTATCAATGAACGAACCTGAACGATTACATTAACCATATGTAGAACACATGGCATACAGTAAACCTGAATGATTACATTAACCATATGCAGAACACATGGCATACAGTAAACCTGAATGATTACATTAACCATATCTAGAACACACGGTATATAGTAAACCTGAACGATTACATTAACCATATGTAGAACACATGGTATACAGTAAACCTGAACGATTACATTAACCATATGTAGAACACATGGTATACAGTAAACCTGAACGATTACATTAACCATATGTAGAACACATGGTATACAGTAAACCTGAATGATTACATTAACCATATGCAGAACACATGGCATGCAGTAAACCTGAATGACTACATTAACCATATGCAGAACACATGGTATACAGTAAACCTGAACGATTACATTAACCATATGCAGAACACATGGTATACAGTAAACCTGAACGATTACATTAACCATGGCATCACACTCTAGACTGGTATCAGTGAAAGAACCTGAACGATTACATTAACCATATGTAGAACACATGGTATACAGTAAACCTGAATGATTACATTAACCATGGCATCACACTCTGGACTGGTATCAGTGAAAGAACCTGAATGATTACATTAACCATATGTAGAACACATGGCATGCAGTAAACCTGAATGACTACATTAACCATATGTAGAACACATGGTATACAGTAAGCCTGAATGATTACATTAACCATATGTAGAACACACGGTATACAGTAAACCTGAACGATTACATTAACCATGGCATCACACTCTGGACTGGTATCAGTGAAAGGTAAACACAGGAAATGGAGATATATAGTGAGCAAAATAACCTTAAAATGATTCTTTGTACTGTGAAGTGTGGAAGTACCCTGAGGCAGACATCAAAATGAGAGTGTCTGTCATGGGACAACCAATACTGTCAAGACACCTCAAAGTTTCCTTCTGAGATTGATACTGTTACTGTAGCAACCTTTCAGTGATTGTATAGCCTATAGCCTAACTGCGTAGTCATGCCTTGTAAGGGATTGTATAGGAGACAATAACATTTTTATTGCCCTCTAACCTTTCTTTTCCTAGTGTTGCTCAGATATCAGCCCTCCATGTCACCCCAACTTACAATACTGCTGCTGTACCCCTTTATCAGCCCTCCATGTCACCCCAAGTTACAATACTGTTGCTGTACTCCTTTCATTTCTATTTTTCCGTTCTCTTCTCATCTTTCCCCATTGCTGCCCTCATTCTGCACTTGTCTCCCGTTAAATTGCCCCCACCTGACTGATAACAGAGTCTGTAGTGCACTGTGTTTCTCATTCTGCACTTGTCTCCCGTTAAATTGCCCCCACCTGACTGATAACAGAGTCTGTAGTGCACTGTGTTTCTCATTCTGCACTTGTCTCCCATTAAATTACCCCCACCTGACTGATAACAGAGTCTGTAGTGCACTGTGTTTCTCATTCTGCACTTGTCTCCCGTTAAATTACCCCCACCTGACTGATAACAGAGTCTGTAGTGCACTCTGTTTCTCATTCTGCACTTGTCTCCCATTAAATTACCCCCACCTGACTGATAACAGAGTCTGTAGTGCACTGTGTTTCTCATTCTGCACTTGTCTCCCTTTAAATTGCCCCCACCTGACTGATAACAGAGTCTGTAGTGCACTGTGTTTCTCATTCTGCACTTGTCTCCCTTTAAATTGCCCCCACCTGACTGATGACAGAGTCTGTAGTGCACTGTGTTTTTTCAGCTGGTAGACTAACTTGTTTACGAAGTATTAACCAGCTTGTCTTTCATTTTCATATAATAATTGTAATACTTCACAGTGAGTAACTACATAGTGCTCTATTAACTACTGTTTTACTCAGTATTTGTTCAGTGAGTATTTGAATTAATATGTGCATTTTGTATTTGTAAGTGGCCAGTCTGTAGATGAGTCTGTATTTATATTTTTGTGTTTTGTCTGCTGAAAACAGGCGCAGTTGAATTAGACATCTTGATAAGGAAGGCATGAATTAATACAATGACTTGAGGGGAAGTCTTGTTAAACAGAGGCATTTATGTTTTAAAAACTATCCTATGGAACAGTAGTAGTACTGATGGACAGAGAAGTCATAATTAGCAGTCCTTCGCTACAATAAAATTGATAGAAATGGTACTGGGTTCCTTCATCCAAAGTTCAATTGTCAAACCAATTAAGGAAATACTACTTAAAGAAGGCACTTATGAGCTTCAGAGACACAAACAAGTGAGATGTCTCCAGGCGGGGTAGAATCGGATGTGAGGGTTTTGTAACAGACGAACATAGTTAAGCTCCTTGACTGGACGACTGTGGCAGCAGGTCAGGGAGCACTGGCAGATGTGGCCTGCTCAGTGTCTAGAGTTCTGAATCAAGTAGAATTAATTGATGTGGCCCTGTCCACTCATGAGAATTCCAGGTCAAGGATAGCCTTTATCTATGGTCTGATTGAAAAAGATTATTAGTGTAAAACCCCCAGCTACCAATATAGTCTTTGAAGTCTCTTCCTGTACCCTGCCTCTTATAGACTGCCATATGGAGATCATTGCCTGGCATTCAATACCATCAATGAATCCCGTATACCTTCACAAGACAAATTGCTGCATAAATACCTGAGCCAAGGATCTGATCCTCCACCAGCATGTAATTAGAACATGCTGGAGAGACAGAATCATTAACCAACAGTTTCCCCATCTGTTTTTTTTTTCAAAAATTTTTATTAAATTTTTTAACTGAAACAAATACAACAGCAAAAAAAAAAAAAATATATATATATATATATATATATATATATATATATATATATATATATATATATATATATATATGTCATAGGTTCTTAGGTAGGTACTAGGCTATCGGCCCAAGGGCCTAAGTAAGCCTAACCAACAAGGTTCCCTGGGTTATGCCACCCAAGAAAGTTAATTTCCTGTGCCCCTGTTGAGCAGAGACACAGAAGTGATCCCCGGGGTGTATTTCCTATTTCCCATCCACTCATCAAGATTTTTCTTAATGAGTGCTAATGAGGAACTTTGCTTGACATAGATGGGTAGCTTGTTCTAGAATGTAGGAAGTCTCTGGGACAGGAATCTAGCCCTCCAGCATGTCCTGTTTATTGTGGTGACAAGGTTTAGGTCCCAAGAGCATGTAGCTCGGAGGCATTGGGATTTCTTAAAATGTAGCATGTCCAACAGCTCTGGGTTTAACATAGCTTTATATGTTAGGCAGAGATCTCCTCGGATATGCTACAGAGTAAAGCTGGAGTGTTTTGAGACGGTCAGTGTAGGGCATCTGTTTGAGGCCAGTAATCCTCTTTGTGATATACTTCTGTAGCCTTTCCAGTTGCTGCAGATGTCTTGTGAGGTACATTCCAAAAGGGACGTTGTACTCTATAATGGGTCTAATGAGTGCTGAATAAAGGGGAACAATGGCCTTTTTTTTCCTGGATGAGAACTCTTTTGTGATAAGGTGTGCCACATAGAAGAATTTCCTGACTACTGTGGCGATGTGATTATCAAAGGAGAGACTACTGTCCACCTGGGTCCCAAGGTCTCTTATCACACATTCGGTGCTAAGTAGACTGCCATTTATGTGGTAGTTCATGGGTACTGAGTTTTTACCAAAGGGGATGACAATGCACTTTTTGGCACTGAGCTTGAGGCCATGCTTCTGACACCAGGCATCTGTCTCAGTGAGGCCCTTCTGTAGGATGTCCACATCATTTGGGGACTCGACTATGGCTCCTAGTTTGCAGTCATCAGTGAACTTCATTAGCCAGAGGTCTTCTGTGTTAGCCTGTACTTCAAAGAAGTAGATACCAAACAGGAGAGGTCTCGGGACTGAACCCTGTGATACTCCACTTGTCACTGGTTTGAAGTCAGATTTGGAGTCTGCAACTTTTACAGTGTGGGTTCTGTCAGTGAGCCAGTTGGCAACCCATCTTGTGACATAGGGATTTATACCTAGTTTAGTGAGTTTAGCTATAATTCCAGAATGGGAGATGGTGTTGAAAGCCTTGGCGAGGTCAAGATAGGCTGTGTGAACCACCTTACCCTCATCTACAGCTTTGGTGACAGCCTCAAAGCAGTCGATCAGGTTCAGAAGGAATGATCTGCCTTTCACAAACCTGAACTGGGTGGGGTCCAGAGTTTGGAGGTTACCAATGTCTTTGTTTATGAGTTCCATGAGATACGTTCCATGGCCTTACAGACCAGGCTCATCAGGCTAATAGGGTGATAGTTCCCAGGATCAGTGGTGGCTCCCCCTTTGTGAAGTGGGATAACTGTTGCTGTGCGCCATTCAGTTGACACAAAGCCTGATATGAGACTATGATTCAACATGGTGCTTAGGTGGGGAGCCAGTTTATTCTGAAGTTCGTGCAAAACGCAGTCTGGGATGTTGTCTGGTCCCATGGATGCTGTCTTTTTGGTTTTAGATAGTGCAGCTTTTACCTGCATAGATCTGATTACAGGGACTCTGCATTCCTCTTGTATAGATATGGGCCCTTTAGGGGGTGAGAGGGGGGTAAAGTTAGCACTGAACCCATCTGCCAGGATGTCGGCAATATCAGTTGGTTCTGTCATTTTCGTGCCATTACCTTGTAACTCAGAGCAGATCTGGGTGTTGCCATTGAGATTCTTGACATAGCTATAGAATGCCTTGTGGTTGCCCTTAAAATCAGTGGCAATTTTGTTTTCATAGCTAGCTTTGGAGGATCTTATAAGGGATCTCAGCTTCTTACTGAGGCTGACCAGGCAGCTCCTCCACTCATGGGATTTTACTCTCTTTTGCAGCAGTTTCTTCCTTCTGTTGTTGAGTTTGTTTATGGCAGGAGACCACCAGGTAGGCTTCCTTTTTTTGGAGGATAGCGTCTTGGTTCTGTTTGAGATAGCACGATCCATGCACTTGTGTAAGTGCTTATAGAGTGCATTTGTGTAGGATTCAGCAGTCATAACTGTATTGTCCATCTGCATGGGTGTCATGAAGTTCACCACTTCTGTCTTAAGAAGCATGAAGGTGGCTTTGGAGAAAATGTTTACCGTAGTTTCCTTAATGGTGGGTTTGGGCGGGATGCGGATATCTAGGGTGATTAGCTTATGGTCGGATCTGACCAACAAGGAGTTAATTTCAGGTGTGGAACACAGGTCACTCATGTTGGTAATGACTAAGTCCAGGATATTGTTGCCCTTGGTGGGGGTGTGGATAAGTTGATCCAGGGCATTGGAATTTATGAATTCCAGAAAGTGTTGAGTGAAGGAGTTGGTCCATGAGTAGTTTTCCCAGTTAATGGTGGGATAGTTGAAATCGCCTATTATTAGGGTGTTTGGTTGAACCCTAATATTTTCCAGTATATCAAGAAAAGAGGAGTGGGAATCCTGGGGCATGGTGGGGGATCTGTAGCAAGCTACAATTTGGATTGCAGTTTTTCCCAGAGTTAGTTGCACTTGGATAACCTCAGATGCATTATGCTGCGCAACTAGCCTGGAGGTGTGGATATCCTTAATGAATATGGACACACCTCCGCCTTTGGTGTTCTGGCCCAGGTTAGATGGCCGAAAAGTGTGGTATGAGTTATAGCCTGGTAATGCAGGGGTGCTCTCTAGATCCTTGAACCAGGTCTCAGTCACTGCACAGATATCAGTGTTCTCCATTTTAAGGAGTGCCTCGAGTGAATGCATTTTGAGATTTAGACTTCTAGCATTGAGTAGCATCACCCTCAGTTTTTGCTTGCCTGTTCCTCTTATGGTGGTGAATTTGTCATTTGAACCTTTCCTAAAAAAGACACTATAGGGGTGGCAAGAGCCTTAGCCAGTATCCGGAATCCCAGGGGTGACAGATGCAGGCCATCTCTGGCAAAGCATCATGGTCTTTTGACCATGTCATCCCAGGCAGACAGATACTGGATCCCCTTAGAATGACACCAGAAGCTTAGCCAATTGTGAAGTCAATCATTTTGTCCTTGTACTGCAGCATCATTCTGGGTGATGGCAGGATGCTACTCAGGGCTAGGGTCATACCTGCCTGGGTTGCAAGATCGGAGAGCTCTTCTATGTCTCTTTTCATGTAGTCCAGAGAGGTACGTCTCAGGTCATTCACACCAACATGGACAATGGCAGAGTCATATTTGTACTTGTTGTGCAGTGACCTGAGTGCGTGGGTTATGTGGCGGATCCTGGTACCCGACAGGCAGCTGACAGTAACCTTCTCCTTGTTTAGCCTGGTGAGTGGGACATCAGTGTGCCTGACTATAGAGTCACCTATGACCAGTGTGTTGGGTACGTTGGTTTGCCTTATGGGCTGTGGTTTATTGGCACACTGAGTCTGTGGGCTATGTGTCATTTGGGTTGTGTTGGGGGGGTGGGGGTTGCTTGCGTTTCTGCTTTGGAGGTCTCTGTTGCTTGAGCAGATTATTATTGAGAGCCTCTGTGAATATTTTTGTGTTTCTATGTGTTGATTTTGGTGGTGTAGGTTTAGTGGGACTATGTGTGGTGTGGTGTAAGTGTTTATCTTCTCCTCTTGAGTGTCAAGTACAGTAAGTAATTTGTCACTGAGCTTGAGACTTGGATTAAGGTGTAATCGTAGTAGTAATCTTGTTCTTTAAGGATATATGTAACTTTAAGTTTTTAATGCTCTGCTTGTTAAGGAAAGGGAGAGCCTTGGGATTGACGTCAAGACGTTTAATATAATTATAATAAAGCTCTACCTAACCTGGTGTCCAAATCTTCATTTATTTTATTTATTTAACATTTGTTGACTGGGAATGTCCGACTAGGTTCCACAGAGCCTGTTTTCAGCGGAGGCCCGGGGAGAAATGCTCCAGATGCATGTCTTTGGAATGTGGGAGGAAACCGGAGTACCCGGAGGAAACCCACGCGAACACAGGGAGAACATGCAAACTCCACACAGAAGGCACCCCAGCCGAGAATCGAACCGGAGAACCTCTTGCTGTGAGGTGACAATGTTAACCACTGCACCACTGTGCCGCCCCATATTTGTGTTATGGTCACCAATAGCTTTAAGTCTCCTAGAATTAATAATACCATAATATAATTTGAAGTCTGGGAGGTTCAGTCCCCCTTGCTTCTTAGAATATATAAGTTTTTATAGGCAATTCTGACCAAGTTAGGAGACCGTAGGAATTTGGATAAACAGAAATGAAGTATCTTGAAAAATATGTTCTACATTATTATATTAGAAGCATTAAATACATATAAGAGTCTTGGCAAAATGTTCAGCGTAACTATAACTACTATAGAGATAAATGGTAGTTGAGTTTTATTCCATCTAAGGAGGGCCTGTCGTATTGCTAGACAAACATTGGTGATATTGTTTTATTAAGATAAGTTTGATTCTTGATGTAAATATATTCCCAAATATTTCAGAGACTGGCCTAACTTAATATCTATTGGAAGGGGATATACAAATAATTGGTAGGATTGATTAATTGGGAAGATTAAGGATTTTTCTAAGTTTAGTTTATAATTAGAATGTTTAGAAAAGATATATATGGAGTTCAATAATTTTGACAAGTCCAAATTAGGAAGTGTAAAATATAGACTTAAGTCATCAGCAAATGCTGAAAAATGTATCTTAGAATTGTATAAGACCAGAATATGATGAAAAGTTTTCTGTGTGATAAATAAAAATAAAGGTTCAATAGATAGGTTAAAAAGGTAAGGTAATACTGGAAAAACTTGCATTGTTCCGTTCTTAATAGGGATCTGAGGTAAGGTAAACTTATTGATATATAACATCATAAAAGCATTGGAGTACAATGTATTAATATATTTGATGAAGATAGAAGGATACCAAAATGAGGTAGGACCAAAAGGAGAAATCTTAAGTTTAGTCTGTCGAAGGCTTGGAGGCTTCAATTACAAGGGCAAATAAAGATATTTGAATTTGGTTAGAAAGATTAATCATTGTGTCAAGTGTGAACATATTATCACAGGTCTATCTATATTGAATAAAACCTGATTGATAGGGAGATATAATACCAAAAATAATAGGTTTTAGTCTGTTAGCCAATATCAACGCAAAAAAAAAATTATGGCGAGGTTAATCAAGGATATAGGTCTATAGTTCCAGGGATTTTTAGAGTCAGTGTGTTCTTTATGGATAAAAATTGTTTTGGAAGTATTAAGGTGACTATCTGCAATATTATTATATTTTATGTAATTAAATAAAATAAGTAAAATTTGGGAAATTTTCTGATTGAAAATTTGGTAAAATTCTTCACACATATATTCGATGGCCCGGAGTCTTATTTCATTTAAGGTGGTTTATGACTGATATTATTTCTCATTGGGTAATAGGAGATGAGAGGGAATCTTGTTGGGTTTGATTAATTTTGGGGACTTTAAGTTGATTTAGGAAATTGGTAATATAAATCAGCAAATAGTTGGACAATCTCTTGACTAGAATAGTATGTTTTACCTTGCAGTAAGATTTCTGTTACACTAGTGAATGATTTCTTTTGATTTATCAAAATTGCTAGGAAATTAGAAGGCAATTGTGACCATTCTGAGTAGTGTGTGGCCTTTATTTCTTGTAATGAAAGCTGGTTTGCATCTGATAACTTTAATTATTTTCGGAGATGGTCTAGTTGTTTTACAACTTCCTCATTATAATTCGTTTGCAACTCCAATTCTAGCTTACTGATTGATTTTTTTAAATTGAGGATTCCTTACCACTGTATATTTTTTATAATAAGCAGCTTTATTGATAAGTATACCTCTAATTTGAGCTTTGGTAGAGACCCACAGGATGTCAAAGAGTAGGTGAGAATTCCTCAGATTATCAATATCTTGTACAATATCATCCTTTAATAATAGATTAAGGTTTAGCATCTAGTTGTAGCCCCTATTCTTAAATATATCAATAGTGGAATTGTTACTATTAAGTGTAATTTTTGAATGATTAGAAAAGAATTTAGGTTCTGTATGAAGATTAACCATATTTAGAAAAATCTCACAAATCAAGAAAAAATGTCTTATTGACCACGCTTTATAGCAATGAGAGTAAAAAGTGAATTTATCACTTGGTAAATTTTGATTTTCAAAGTTATATGGATCAAATAGACTGAAGTTATGTTTTAGCTCTGAAATAGCTGTAGTTGTCTGGATATTGTATGAACTGCTGATGTTTGTCCTGTCAGATGTGGGATCCTGAATAGAATTCCAATCTCCCCCTATAATAAAATAGTAATTGGGACATCGGGTTAGGACCTCACATAGGGACATAAAAAATTCTTGTTGTCTGTAGCAAGGGGCATATATGTTTAGTAAAAGTAGTGGTTTATCAAGGTGAGGGCTTCTGATTGTTATATAACACCATATTTCTGCTGGATCCACATCATAATGTTAAATAACATCTTAGAAAGATTGTTTAATAATGATCGCTACTCCTACACTATTTGTGGTTTTACCCATTGCAATAATTGTTTTAATCCACTTTTTCTGTTTTTATTGAGACCATTGCTCTGGGAGCATGTGTGTCTCTTGGACCAGAATAATATTCGCTTTAGATTTAAAAGCTAGATGGAAGAATAACTTTCTCTTCTTATCCATTTGTAGCCCCTTAACATTCCACGAATCAATGACCCACGTTTGTGACTTTACCTGTATACCTTAATAAGAATGAGTAATTTAGCTATAAAGTATCTTGAGTAGTTTATAGAAAGTCACTGTGTCTTACGTGAGGAGAACTAGCACCTAATTCCAACTCCAATAACCCCATGCCTAACCACGAGCCAACTTGTTCTGGAAGAGCAATGGATAATGTTAGGAAGGGAAAGAAGAAGGGAAACTTGACAAAAGTCGAAATAAAAATCGCCCATACTATATCTTTTTTTAATGAAAGCAATACTTATAAAAACACTATACAAGTATATTAAGAATAGCATAGCTATAACAGATGGCTTTATAATCTGCTCCAGCAAGATAAATAGGTAAGGTATAAAGGGTATAAAGCTGTAGAAATAAGTGAAGTAAAAGGAGTTATAACTATAATCTAAATGGCCTAGTTTAAAAGAATAACCTTGTCTTGATTATAGGTCTTAACCTACTTTCATTAATCACCTCAAATATAAGGTAATTTTGAGATACTCTTTTCTAAATCTAATATTTCAATATCTTAAACCCTAGAGGAATATACAAATCAACATATTTCTAGTAATCTTGGTAACAAAACATAACCTCACAGATAGAAACTTGTGTCATATACTCATATGAAAAGAATGAGGCAATCTGGCAAAATGGAATAGTTAGTATGCGTTTAAAACTTTAGCATGAACTTGTAAACCAACAGCACAGGTTGTAAGGCAGGAAGATCTAGGCAGTTATTTATACGATTAAATACAAAGCCGACATGTGGTGTCACAGTATGATTAAACTGCAGTATTCAATAAGCATATACCATCTTTATCCTATCCTGTTAGAAGGAAAATAACTAATAAAATGTGTTTCATACATCGGTCTCAGTAATAGCGACCAATCTGAGTTATGAACTTTAGACTGTAGCATCTTTTAACAGGTAATTAAATGAGCATTAGTCACTGGGCACATCTATAATACAGTAATCTAGTGCCCTACTTATATTTAATGTTAGAGCCGAAGAGCAATAATGACTTAAAATACATCAGTAATACTTAATCACTTACAGTACGAATACATAGCCTAGGGTAGGGACACCAACAATGTAATCAGTCTTGACAACCAACAAATGATATTGTGTCATGAAAAGATAAACTAATAGCAACAAAATTACATTTCAAAATAGTTGTCTAATATCTGCCTGTCCTGCAAACCATTTCAAAAGTGTGTAAATAATAAGCTATTATAATTCTGAATAGTATGAGCCACAAGACTGGTGGAGAACACAAATTAGCCCTTAACTGTTATGTAAAACAGCAAAACTAGGCCTTACGTTAAACTTTTCAAAAAGAAGGAATGGCACTTTTACTATTTGTTTGCCACTAAAGGAAACTATAATACTAACAAGTCCTTTACAAAGGATATATGAATAGTCTCTGTATTTCTGATTAAAGTTTGAAATTACCATTATATGTTAAACCTTCAACTGATCAGAACAACTGTATCCAGACTCTCCAGTAGCAACTGAACTCTTCTTTCAAAGTCATCACTAGAGGTTCTGTGATAAAAGAACTGGATGCTCAGAGCGACTAAATTAAATCAATTAAACCTGGAAGGACGGCTCTTCATACTCTTCCCAGTGCTAAAAGAACTCTGTTGACATAAAACGTAACTGCACCTCACTCCAGACTTTAATTCAACAAATAAAAAAAATGTCTCATCATGGATAGTAAAAATAATCATTCCTTTTTAAGAGAGAGAGGGTCAGTGAAGCAGGAAGTGAAATCAGCCAAAGGAAGGTTAAGACGTGAGTGGAAGCAGAAACTCTCCCCTGTAGCTACTATGAAAGGGTTTTGAGTGGAAAATCAAGCCTGAAAACAATCAGACCAAATTGGAAGGCTAAAAACAACTGAAAATCTCACTGTAATCCTGGCTCCAAGCTCAGACGATGAGAAAAGATGAGAGGATCCCAAACCAAGAGAACAAAAAGCAGCTGTGACTCCACTCAGAGCTTAATGAGCCCATCAGCAGGTATTTCTTTGAAAGCATTTAAAAACACATTTGTAGCTTCTCTAATACTCAAGGCTGCGTATTATATGTCGTTACGTTGAAAGGAGAGCGCATTAGGGTGTTTCATTTCAAATTTAATTTTCTTAAGGGTGATGTGCAGAGCTATAGTAACTACAGAGGGATAAAACATTTCAGTCACAGCTTGAAGTTATGGGAAATAGTTGTGGAAGCTAAGTTAAGATGGGAGGTGATGATTAGTGAGCAGCAGTATGGTTTCATACCGCGAAAGAGCACTACAGATGCAGCGTTCGCTCTGAGGGTGTTGATGGAGAAGTATAGAGAAGGTCAGAAGGAGTTGCATTGTGTCTTTGTGGACTTAGAGAAAGCATTATTTATTACTATTATTTATTCCAGTTTGATGACTGGGGCGGTCCACTGGGCTCGGGGAGTCCATTTTCAGTGAAGGCCTGGGGAGAAAAGCTCCAACAATACATAGTTACATGAATAATTACTAATAAACTTTGCATTACTGACAAATAAAGAGGTAGCATTCATAAAGAAACAAACAATTACAATTTTGTTTAGGTGTAAAAGACAGGCAAATGGCTTTGAGGCTAGATTTTACAGTATAGTTATTTATACATAATACAAATGAGCAAGGTTAGCTAGGTGAGAGGTTAACCAGGAGTAAAAGTGGAGGAGACCTTGAGAGGTATAGGCTGAAGAGTACAGTTGCATTAAATGTTTGAGTAAAGGTGAGAATGAAGAAGAGTTCTAAAGTTTTCGAGGTTACTGCAGGTCCTAAGAGTGGAGGGAAGAGCATTCCATTTTTTGGCTAAGGTGAAGGAAAGCAGAAGTTGACCAGCTGGGCGCTTGGGTTTGTGGATGGTGATTAGGTTTTGGTGGGTAGATCTAAGTGTTCTATGAGGAGTATATGGTTGGAGGATAGTGGATAGTGCAGGGCACTTGGTAGGTTGGAATAGTAATCTATAGGCAGTCGTGATTTTGGAGAAAGTCAAGTTGGTTATGGAGTTCAAGCCAGTTTAATGAGTGAAGGGAGGAACAGTGATGAGAGGAAGATTTGGCTTTGGTGGCAAATCTGGAGATTTTATTGTAACATATTTCTAGTTTGGAGGATAGTGAGGAGGATAAATTAGTAAGCACAGGGGCACCATACAGTAGAGAGGGAAGGAGATAAGTAGTGGCGAGAGTTAGTCTGGTAGCAGGAGAGAGGAAGTGGTTGTTCCCAGGGTGCCTAGAGAGGAGTTGTGGTATTGCATGAGGAAGTCAGGAGTGTCAGAGAAGTATGTAAGAGTGGTACAGGATATGTACAAGGGTAGTGTGACAGCGGTGAGGTCTGCAGTTGGAGTGACTGATACGTTTAAGGTGGAGGTGGGATTACATCAAGGATCAGCTCTGAGCCCTTTCTTATTTTCAATGTTTATGGACAGGTTGACAGACAAGATCAGACAGGAGCCCCATGGACTATAATGTTTGTAGATGACATTGTGATATGTAGTGAGAGTAGGGAACAGGTGGAGGAGACCCTGGAGAGGTGGAGATATGCTCTAGAGAGAAGAGGAATGAAGGTCAGCAGGACTAAGACAGAATATATGTGTGTGAATGAGAGGGAGAATAGAGGAATGGTGAGGATGCAGAGAAATGTATAACAAGGGTTAGCAATAAAGGTAACTATGGTGTATTAATGTGTACCATCACAGCAGGAAATGTATAACAAGGGTTAGCAATAAAGGTAACTATGGTGGATTAAGCTGTACTATCACAGTAGGGAAATGTATTACAAGGGTTAGTAGTAAAGCTACTGATGGTGGATTAAGCTGTACCATCACAGCAGGGAAAAATATAACAAGGGTTCGCAATGAAGCTACCGATGGTGGATTAAGTTGTACTATCACAGCAGACAAATGTATAGCAAGGATTAGCAATAAAGCTACCTATGGTGGATTAAGCTGCACTATCACAGCAGGGGAAGTGTATAACAAAGGTTAGCAATAAAGCTAACGATGGTGTATTAATGTGTACCATCACAGCAGGAAATGTATAACAAGGGTAGCAATAAAGCTACCTATGGTGGATTAAGCTGTTCTATCACAACAGGGAAATGTATAGCAAGGGTTAGCAATAAAGCTACCTATGGTGGATTAAGCTGTTCTATCACAACAGGGAAATGTATAACAAGGGGTAGCAATAAAGGTAACTATGGTGGATTAAGCTGTTCTGTCACAACAGGGAGATGTATAACAAGGGTTAGCAATAAAACTACCGATGGCGGATTAAGTTGTACCATCACAGCAGGGAAAAATATAACAAGGGTTTGCAATGAAGCTACTGATGGTGGATTAAGTTGTACTATCACAGCAGGGAAATGTATAACAAGGTTAGCAATAAAGCTAACGATGGTATATTAATGTGTACCATCACAGCAGGAAATGTATAACAAGGGTAGCAATAAAGCTACCTATGGTGGATTAAGCTGTTCTATCACAACAGGGAAATGTATAACAAGGGGTAGCAATAAAGGTACCTATGGTGGATTAAGCTGTACCATCACAGTGGGAAATTTATAACAATGGTTAGCATAAAGCTACCTATGGTGGATTAAGCTGTATTATCACAGCAAGGAAGTGTATAACAAAGGTTAGCAATAAAGCTAACAATGGTGTATTAATGTGTACCATCACAGCAGGAAATGTATAACAAGGGTTAGCAATAAAGCTACCTATGGTGGATTAAGTTGTACTTTCACAGCAGGGAAATGTATTACAAGGGTTAGCAATAAAGCTAACAATGGTAGATTAAGTTGTACTATCACAGTAGGGAAATGTATAATAACTGAAGCCTTAAGGGTACAAGGAAACAGAATATTAGGCATTAGAAATATTGCAAAAAAAGGTTAAAATGAGGTGTTGAATCTGGTTTTCAGAAAAAGAGTTTGAAGTAAACACTGCAGTGAGATCCAGGACCTGAAATACCAGGCTTTATACAGTTTTAATGAGTTAAACTGAAAGTCTGAGAGATTAGCCCACAGTAAAAGGAAGGAGCTCCTCCAGCCTGTGGATAAAACCAGTGAATAGCATTAAAAGCTGCAGGCATTTCCAGCCATTCTAGCTGCTTTCAAACCTGGAGTTGAGCTAATTGCTGACTTTTTAATGCAGTTAAGTGATTTCAGCCTGTTACTTGATGGCAATTTAACTTTCTTCATATTTAGAGAGATACATTTAATTTCATGTCTGTTTTTCTCTTGTCAGTAGTCATACTGACTGTCTTTACAGTTTTACACAGACGTGTTTGCACTATCCCTCTTACATGAAATATTTGTTAAAACAGGAGATAAGTCTGAAACTAATGGTTAATGCAGACGTATCTGAGATGGCAGTACAGCAGTTACTTCAATGGAAATACTTTCACAAAATGATGCACATAAATTGCAGAACGACAGCACAAACATGCACATAGCATTTACACTTTTTTATATATTTGTTTACTTGGGTGGAGTGCACTGATCAAACATGACCAATTAATTACAAGCTCAGCCTGAGAAAATCCATACTTCCATTTTCATTTTAAAAAATCCTTGCTAGCAACTAACCATCTGTCTTACTTGTGACATTTGGGATTCTCTAAGCAGCATTTTAAGTGCTTTCCAAATAAATTAAGCAAGTTTAAGTGGATCTGTCTGAGCAAAACAGTTATACTGCTGTTTCCTCTAGAGGGCAGTATTTATCTTGCAGTTGCCAAGCACATACCCTGGTATTTTTGCACCTTGTAAATGCAGTAAGGAAATTATTGTTTTCACTTACTTGGTTTCTGTTTTGTTGTTTATTGATAACTAGATCTGTCCCACTCCCATGGGGATGCATGGGTACGTATTTCTTGTATTTAGTATAAGGACACATCTTGCTGAGGTATGGTTAATCATCTTGTACCTCGTCTGGAATTACACTGATTGCTGTTAGCTCTTTTGGTGAATGGCTCCAGGCTACAATTTTTCACCACAACCCAGGCTACTGCTGCAAAAACTAGACAGCAGTGTACAGTTTAAAAATGTGAAGTTAGCCAGTCCTTATAAAGCCATGTATTATAAATGATTTATGATACATAGTCCAGTTAAGGTGAGGTAATGGATGCATAATATCATATGTAGCAGTTTATGCAGGCCAGTGCAACAAGTAGCACATGACACAATGAGGATATAAAAACGTGGGAAACTTTGGGGTTAGCTGAATGGGCTATGAAGAGGAGGAATGAAGAGATTTAAGATTAAAGAAGGGGGTTGGCGTAATGGTTAAGGTGTTTACCACACAAAAGGAAGGGGGCGAAGATGGTGGACACAGATTAAATTAGTGGCCAGACAGACTGACCATAGATGGAAAATTAACTTCCTGGTATTTAAGATAAAAGTACAAGAAGAGTGTTCCCGCACTTAAAAATTAGACACACTAAGATTTTCACCCTCAGATTTACACAGATTTGTCTAGATTTAATGGTCTAATGAAGTCAGAACTTTCTGTGAGAACTTATTACATCACAAAGCTAAGTCTTTGATAATTATACACATTCCAGAATCCATATCCTTATTTACTTATTTAATAATAAAGTGCTTTTTGCTGGTCCTGTGCTCTAATTCAGCAATTTGGCTGATCTGCTGGGATTCCACAGTAAACATGCCTTATTTTGAGAAAATCAGACCTGGGTCTGCTAGAAAAGGTTCAGACGCAGCCTACGGTTTCCAACTGTAGGTTATGCTGACACTTTCAAGCACATTCGTAAATCTTAACTTTGATGCAAAAGACATAAGTTAAGGTGCTGGTTCAGTCAGTGGCTAGATATCTAGCTGCATTACTAACAACCACGACACATGCAGAAGCACTCTGACAGCATACATATTATGCTAAATTTTCTTCAGCAGACAATTTTTATGACTCACTAGCTATAACCACACATTGCTTGACATCTGGCCCAAAGTTGCTTTAACTGTTCTTCCAACACCTCTTCCTGCCAGATGGGCAGTGCTGTTAACATAAAAAATGTTGAAATCTGGGCAGGTGTGGACACAGCTGTGTCTGACATATAAATACCATGCAAAGCAAAGAAATTTGATGACCACAAGCCATGCCCATTCCACTTTCCTAATATTTTTTTTGTAAATGTGCTTGGAACTAAAGTATGTGCGCAAATTATTTTAGTCTGTTTCATTGTCATGTGTGTCATCCTTGATCAAAATGGACTTTCTTAACCATGTGTTCGAAGTCAATGTCTTCCTTTGCAGTGATTAAACCTCCCTAATTAAATCAATATTACTTTTTTCAGGAGTAATTCAAAGGCAGGCTGAGTTTAATGAGCATGTCTATATTCAAATTGTGTTATATGTACTTTCTTTTGTGTATGAATGCCTACAATATAATTAAGTAGTTTCATCAGTGCATAAAGTCCAAATGGTAGCAATTTTTCCAAAGTGTGCCTATAAACCTTTTGACACTAATAAGTATTCTACTATAAAGGCAGCACAGTGTAACAATTAACCCCCTGGGTCACAAAGGTGAAGCCATATGTTTGAATCCTATTACATTTAATTTGCATAATCTGCAGTCATAAGTGAGTCACTCAACTACCTTTTGCTCATAGCTCACCCTTTAAAAATAGTATTTTGATCTCTGTAGGCCGAACCAAAAAGCTAATTGAAATGAATGCGTATATAAAGGCTAGCTACTTAGCTTCCAGGGAATAAAATTATATTTTTTTCAGATATCTGACAAACAGCCTTGTGAAGAAAAATGCCTGTGAATGCTAGAAATACAGTATTACTGTACTCCAGGTCATAACACACTATCAGGTATTACAATACTTATAGGTTCATATGTATACACTAGTTTGACAACCAGCAGGGCCTATATAAGCGTAGCCCTGCAAACTAACTCAATTGTTTTCAAATATATCACGGGCATTTATTAGAAGAGGCTATGTTAGTTAGGAAGTTTCTAGGGGTCATTTGGGTGGCTGTTAGCTTGGGCATTGCTATTGACCTCTGTCTATCAAAAACATGGGGGCCAGATCCAGCATGGCAAATTTCTGATTTCCCAGCCATTGGTGAGGGTTATGCTTAAATAGGGTTAGGAATGGTCTCTGCTTCACATGGATGAGGAGACTGTACCACACCATGGGGATCCTCTGACACACATATTCATCTTGCCAACATGTCTTATTTAAGGCACAAACAAACTTTAAATCCTTTGATCTACAGGTTCTGATTCTGTTTGCTTTGCAGATGTGCAAAAGGTCCATCAGAGTTGGATATGAGGATGCCTTGTATACAAGGCATAAATCGCCTCTCGGCAACCTGTAGGAGACATAGAGACAGAGCGTTAAGGTGATCCATATAGAACAATGTGTGTATAACTTGGATTCTTCTGGTAAGGAATGTATATGAGCATTCCAACTGCTGATAAAACAATGGACTTCAACAGAACCTTTCAAAACTGTTACAAAATCTCTTAAATAATTATAAAGATCATGTGTTCCAATCATTAACCTGATTGTCTTAAAGGCAAATCATATCAATAAACCATAAAATAACTATGGACACAATATAATATAATATACTGTTATAAAACCAGTCCCCTTTTCTTTAATATGGGTACAACAGAAGTGTGTTCATTAATACCTAGTATTATTGAGATGCTTAACCTATGTTGTCACTTTAGTTCATGTTATTCTACTTTATTTTCCCAAAAAACACCTTTCTCATCTTTTTTAACCTTTTCAACAATGCCAAAAAGAAACCTGCTACCCTGATCACAGTATTTATTGTGTTTAAATTTCAACTGTTGCATATGTCTGGTCAGATACACACTGAAAGGGGCATTATATTCAATGATGGGTCTGATAAGGGCAAAATAAAGTGGCACCAGAATTTTTTGAATCTGGATGCCATGCTCTTTCTAATAAGTTGGGTGCCATAGAATGATTTTCTTATTACCTTGGTTTTCTGTTGGTCAAAGGTCAGATCCTGAACTACCGGTTCAATTCTTAGAGTTGTCTTATCAATGGAGCAATTATCCTGGGTGGTAGTTTCCCTAAAAGGCACTCTAATGCATTTCTTGGCATTGAGTTTTAATCCGTGACTTTGGTGAAGCTTGAGCTGAATTTGTCAGCCAGCAAATTCTCTATGCCAGTCTGATCAGTGAAGGTGGCACTGTTGACCACCAGTTCAGCACAGTGATATGTGCTGCCTTTGAGGTTTCAGACATAGCTGTAGAAGGTCTTCTGGCTGTCTTTAGCCTGTGAGGCTATCTTGACCTCATAATTGGCCTTGTTGGACTGAATTACTCCTCTTAGTTTCTTGTTTAGTTTAATTAGAGAGCTCCTATCATTATGGGAGTTGCTCTTCCTGACTTTAGCCATGACTTTGTTCCTTTTGTTAGCTACCATAGTGAGTAAGGATTTCACCAGTATGAGTGTTTTGAGAGTTTGTTTTGGATTCACTTCTAGTAGGTACATCAGCTTCTATACTCAAAGCTACACAACATAATAAGTTGTCAAAGTGCTCCCAAGTCACAGCACATGAAGAGGTACTATTATACTCCAAGTCACACCAAACCATGACGTGCTGAACTACTCCGAAGTACAGAGCTCTATGAGGTATTACAGCACTTCAAGTCACAGAGTAAGGTGAAGTATTACAGTACTCCAGGTCACAGTATGCCATGAGGTATTATACTGGTACAAGTCACAGAGTACCATGAAATATTACAGTACTCCAGGTCACATCATACCATGAGGTATTATACTGGTACAAGTCACAGAGTACAGTGAAATATTATGGTACTCCAGGTCATGTCAAGTCATGTGGCATTATACTGGTCCAAGTCACAGAGCGCCATGAAGTATTGCAGTACTCCAGGTCACATCACACCATGAGGTATGATATTGGTACAAGTCACAGAGTACCATGAAATATTACCGTACTCCAGGTCATGCAATGACATGAGGCATTATTCTGGTTCAAGTTACAAAGTACCATGAAATATTACAATACTCCGGGTCACATTACATCATGAGGAATTATACTGGTACAAGTCACAGAATACCATGAAATATTACAGTACTCTAGGCCATATTATGTCATGAAGTATTATACTGGTCCAAGTCACAGAGTACCATGAAATATTACAGTACACCAGGTCACATCACACCATGAGATATTATACTGGTACAAGTCACAGAGTACAGTGAAATATTACAATACTCCAGGTCATGCCAAGCCATGAGGCATTATCCTGGTCCAAGACAAATCCAACTCCAAAGAATGTCAAAACTTGTATTAACAATGATGAAGGATTTTATCCAAAATCTTTGTTATAATAAATGTTTAGACATTCTTTGGAGTTGGATTTGTCTTGTATTATACTGGTCCAAGTCAGTGTACCATGAAATATTACAGTACTCCAGGTCACATCATGCCATGAGGTATTATACTGGTCCAATTCAGTGTACTATGAAATATTACAGTACTCCAGGTCACATTACGTCATGAGGTATTATACTGGTACAAGTCACAGACTACTATAGCAATAACCCACGCCTGGGTGTGGGTAATGCGGGATTTACCCACGGTTGGTGTGGTTTGGTCCCGAGGACGAAGCCCGAGGGACCAAACAAAGACAACCGTGGGTAAATCCCATTACCCAGAAGTGGGTTATTGCTATTATACTATGACATTATTTAAGAAAAGAAATAATTACTTTTCTTAAATAATAGCTGTGGCCAAAAGCAATGGAGAAAGCAAGATCTCCGTTGCTTTTTACTGTTTCACTATGTTAAATGGGCTTTTTTTAAACCTGTGTCGCTATGTTAAACTCTTTTAACATAGCGAGACAGTGTTAAAAGAGACTTATACTAATGGAAAAAGTCTGGGCGACCGGTCCTTTTTCCATTAGTATAAGTCGATTTACAATGTGCACGCTGGCCAATCAGCATGCACGTTTTGGAATATTAATGGGGGGTCATGGTATAATGTGAAATATTACAGTACTCCAGGTCATGCCAAACCATGAAGTATTTTTCTGGTCCAAGACAAATCCAACTCCAAAGAACGTCAAAACTTGTATTAACACTGATGAAGGATTTTATCCAAAAGCTTTGTTAAAATAAAAGTTTTGACGTTCTTTAGAGTTGGATTTGTCTTGTATTATACTGGTCCAGTTCAGTGTACCATGAAATATTACAGTACTCCAGGTCACATTACGTCGTGAGGTGTTATACTGGTACAAGTCACATAGTACCATGAAATATTACAGTACTCCAAGTCATGATACACCATGAGGTATTATACTGGTCCAAGTCACAGTGTACCATGAAATATTACAGTACTCCTGGTCACATCACACCATGAGGTATTATACTGGTCCAAGTCACAGTGTACCATGAAATATTACAGTACTCCAGGTCATGCCAGGCCATGAGGTATTATACGGATCCAAGTCACAGAGTACCATGAAATATTACAGTACTCTCAGTCATATCAAGTCATGTGGTATTATAGTGGTCCAAGCCACAAAATACCGTGAAATATTACAGTACCCCAGGTCCTGCCAAGTCATATGGTATTATACTGGCTCAAGTCACAGAGTACCATGAAATATTACAGTGCTCCAGGTCCTGCCAAGTCATATAGTATTATACTGGTTCAAGTCACAGAGTACCGTGAAATATTACAGTACTCCAGGTCCTGCCAAGTCATATGGTATTATACTGGTTCAAGTCACAGAGTACTGTCAAATATTACAGTGTTTCCTTCCAAGTCATGTGGTACTATACTGGTTCAAGTCACAGAGTACTGTAAAATATTACAGTACTCCAGGTCCTGCCAAGTCATGGGGTATTGTACTAGTTCAAGTCACAGAGCACTGTGAAATATTACAGTACTCCAGGTCCTGCTAAGTCATATGGTATTATACTGGTTCAAGTCACAGAGTACTGTCAAATATTACAGTGTTTCCTTCCAAGTCATGTGGTATTATACTGGTTCAAGTCACAGAGTACTGTAAAATATTACAGTACTCCAGGTCCTGCCAAGTCATGTGGTATTATACTGGTTCAAGTCACAGAGTACGGTGAATTATTACAGTACTCCAGGTCCTGCCAAGTCATGGGGTATTGTACTGGTTCAAGTCACAGAGCACTGTGAAATGTTACAGTACTCCAGGTCCTGCCAAGTCATGTGGTATTATACTGGTTCAATTCACAGAGTACTGTGAAATATTACAGTGCTCATATGCTTATATTTCATCAACATCTATGTAATCCACTACACAGTCATTAAGTATGACTGAACACCTCACTGTTTGAGAATTCATCGCTTTCCTTCTGAGCTTTAGGAGTCAGAGACGCCCATGCATATGATACGCCCTAGTGCTTCTGCTTTCAAATGATGTGAATGCAGTAACTCTAGTTACATAACATCAGCTGTACATTCTGTCCTCTCTAAATCCCCCTGTCTAGGTGATCACTACTGGGAGGACATTTTCTAATTCTGCTCCCAAATGTGGGGATGGTTTACCTGCTTCACTTTATATTATTAAGGTGTTATATGAATTCAGAAACAAGTCTATAGCTTATAACACTTCCCCTCCTAAGTGTAATTAAGACCTGACCCAGCCTTAGCAGAATCTCACTGGTTCACCAACACCTCTTTCCCAGTGTTCTTCAAGCTTAGCTGTGACCCAGTTATAATTTATTTCAGCCACTTGCCAGATTTGTCACTTTTGAAACCTATTCACTATAGTGTGAAACTCTTTCTACCTGCTTTCTACATAAATCACACCTCTCAACTTTCCAGAATTTTGCAGAATGCCCAGATTTTTGGTTCATATTTTTGGTCTGTTTCTCATAAAATTTATGGTTTTCTGGCAAATCAGTGGGATGATCTGAGAATGACGTCACTAAATAATGACATATATTTGAGTTTCAGACTTCATATCCTTCAGAAAAAATACATGCTATGATAAATCTTGTTATTCTATCAACTTTCTAAGTTTATATGTGCAATATTTAAAATCCGTCCCTATTTTTGGGACCTTTGTCCCCCCATTATGTCAGGCTTTGTCCAGATTTATTGTGCTAGGAGGTTAAGAGTTATGGCTACATTTATTTATTTATTTATGTAGATTTGGTTTACTGGGGTTGAAACAATACAAATGTTCCAAGTATAACAAATATTTAAACAAAGGTAATGCCAAAAGAAATACTCTTTTGAGAAAAGCATGATGTGTAATTTGTTGAAAACACAAACTCAGATGTAAATAAGTATACGAAAGAGCATGTGAAAGTACATATTTACACAAGGCAGAACCAGCCATCGTATAGAGGAGAATGCAGGTTGCAAAGGTGTGTTAAGAGAGGAATTAAATGCTAAGAAAATTAAATGCTGAGAAAACAAATTGTTGGTTAAGTGATATGACCCGCATTCTGTCATTTGCATTTATATTGTTGTACCAGAAACTGTTTGATGCAAGGGCAGAGGACTTATAGCCTGAGCAGTGTAGCTTGGCCGAAGGGGTTTAGAGTGTAGGACCACCTGAGATCTGCCTCATGAGGTTGTATGTTGGGGTGGCTGCTCTGAGTGTCATTATGAAAGGCATACCCCACAACCTCTTATCACAAGAAACCTGCACAAAGCCAAAAATAATAGGTGAGGAAAGCCCAAAATCAGGGACTACTCCCACAGACTTATAAAGTTCCTAGAATAACAAGGCTTGTTTTAGCACACATTTTCTGAAAGATGTGAAATCTCTTAAACATAAATGTATGTCCTTATCAGTGATTTTCATCTTTAGTGACTTTCCAGAAAAAAATTTATGAAGAGCAGACTAAGTATGTAAGGTAAAATTCTGGACATTCTGTAAAAATGTGGACAGTTGAGAGGTATAGTCACAGGTGATAGGGGTATGTTGGCGGAGTAGCTTAAAAGTAGAGAGCGTAATATAAGGTTTGCATTAGATTTCACAGGTAACTACTTAACCTTCAACAGTGAGATTGTGACATTCGTTTTAGGGAGAGTTTGTGATAAATCAGCAGATTTTGATTGATGGGATCAGTAAAACTGCAGTATTTTTTTTTTTTGAGATTATAGCAAAAAAGGTGAGCCGTATTCCGCAAGGTAAGCAGGACCTTTTCATACGGCAGCCCTAGCAGGTGGTTATAAAAAGGTGAGCCATATTCCGCAAGGTAAGCAGGACCTTTTCATACGGCAGCCCTAGCAGGTGGTTATAAAAAGGTAAGCCGTATTCTGCAGGGTAAGCAGGACCTTTTCATACGGCAGCCCTAGCAGGTGGTTATAAAAAGGTAAGCCGTATTCCGCAAGGTAAGCAGGACCTTTTCATACGGCAGCCCTAGCAGGTGGTTATAAAAAGGTAAGCCATATTCTGCAGGGTAAGCAGGACCTTTTCATACGGCAGCCCTAGCAGGTGGTTATAAAAAGGTAAGCCGTATTCTGCAGGGTAAGCAGGACCTTTTCATACGGCAGCCCTAGCAGGTGGTTATAAAAAGGTAAGCCATATTCTGCAGGGTAAGCAGGACCTTTTCATACGGCAGCCCTAGCAGGTGGTTATAAAAAGGTAAGCCATATTCTGCAGGGTAAGCAGGACCTTTTCATACGGCAGCCCTAGCAGGTGGTTATAAAAAGGTAAGCCATATTCCGCAAGGTAAGCAGGACCTTTTCATACGGCAGCCCTAGCAGGTGGTTATAAAAAGGTGAGCCATATTCTGCAGGGTAAGCAGGACCTTTTCATACGGCAGCCCTAGCAGGTGGTTATAAAAAGGTAAGCCATATTCTGCAGGGTAAGCAGGACCTTTTCATACGGCAGCCCTAGCAGGTGGTTATAAAAAGGTGAGCCATATTCTGCAGGGTAAGCAGGACCTTTTCATACGGCAGCCCTAGCAGGTGGTTATAAAAAGGTAAGCCGTATTCTGCAGGGTAAGCAGGACCTTTTCATACGGCAGCCCTAGAAGGTGGTTATAAAAGGTGAGCCATATTCCGCAAGGTAAGCAGGACCTTTTCATACGGCAGCCCTAGCAGGTGGTTATAAAAAGGTAAGCCATATTCTGCAGGGTAAGCAGGACCTTTTCATCGGCAGCCCTAGCAGGTGGTTATAAAAGGTAAGCCATATTCTGCAGGGTAAGCAGGACCTTTTCATACGGCAGCCCTAGCAGGTGGTTATAAAAGGTAAGCCATATTCTGCAGGTAAGCAGGACCTTTTCATACGGCAGCCCTAGCAGGTGGTTATAAAAGGTAAGCCATATTCTGCAGGGTAAGCAGGACCTTTTCATCACGGCAGCCCTAGCAGGTGGTTATAAAAGGTAAGCCATATTCTGCAGGGTAAGCAGGACCTTTTCATACGGCAGCCCTAGCAGGTGGTTATAAAAAGGTAAGCCATATTCTGCAGGGTAAGCAGGACCTTTTCATACGGCAGCCCTAGCAGGTGGTTATAAAAGGTAAGCCATATTCTGCAGGGTAAGCAGGACCTTTTCATACGGCAGCCCTAGCAGGTGGTTATAAAAAGGTAAGCCATATTCTGCAGGGTAAGCAGGACCTTTTCATCGGCAGCCCTAGCAGGTGGTTATAAAAGGTAAGCCATATTCTGCAGGGTAAGCAGGACCTTTTCATCACGGCAGCCCTAGCAGGTGGTTATAAAAGGTAAGCCATATTCTGCAGGGTAAGCAGGACCTTTTCATCGGCAGCCCTAGCAGGTGGTTATAAAAGGTAAGCCATATTCTGCAGGGTAAGCAGGACCTTTTCATACGGCAGCCCTAGCAGGTGGTTATAAAAGGTAAGCCATATTCTGCAGGGTAAGCAGGACCTTTTCATACGGCAGCCCTAGCAGGTGGTTATAAAAAGGTAAGCCATATTCTGCAGGGTAAGCAGGACCTTTTCATACGGCAGCCCTAGCAGGTGGTTATAAAAGGTAAGCCATATTCTGCAGGGTAAGCAGGACCTTTTCATCACAGCCCTAGCAGGTGGTTATAAAAGGTAAGCCATATTCTGCAGGGTAAGCAGGACCTTTTCATCACGGCAGCCCTAGCAGGTGGTTATAAAAAGGTAAGCCATATTCTGCAGGGTAAGCAGGACCTTTTCATCACGGCAGCCCTAGCAGGTGGTTATAAAAGGTAAGCCATATTCTGCAGGGTAAGCAGGACCTTTTCATACGGCAGCCCTAGCAGGTGGTTATAAAAGGTAAGCCATATTCTGCAGGGTAAGCAGGACCTTTTCATACGGCAGCCCTAGCAGGTGGTTATAAAAAGGTAAGCCATATTCTGCAGGGTAAGCAGGACCTTTTCATACGGCAGCCCTAGCAGGTGGTTATAAAAGGTCCATATTCTGCAGGGTAAGCAGGACCTTTTCATACGGCAGCCCTAGCAGGTGGTTATAAAAGGTAAGCCATATTCTGCAGGGTAAGCAGGACCTTTTCATACGGCAGCCCTAGCAGGTGGTTATAAAAGGTAAGCCATATTCTGCAGGGTAAGCAGGACCTTTTCATACGGCAGCCCTAGCAGGTGGTTATAAAAGGTAAGCCATATTCTGCAGGGTAAGCAGGACCTTTTCATCACGGCAGCCCTAGCAGGTGGTTATAAAAGGTAAGCCATATTCTGCAGGTAAGCAGGACCTTTTCATCGGCAGCCCTAGCAGGTGGTTATAAAAGGTAAGCCATATTCTGCAGGGTAAGCAGGACCTTTTCATCACGGCAGCCCTAGCAGGTGGTTATAAAAAGGTAAGCCATATTCTGCAGGTAAGCAGGACCTTTTCATCACGGCAGCCCTAGCAGGTGGTTATAAAAAGGTAAGCCATATTCTGCAGGGTAAGCAGGACCTTTTCATCGGCAGCCCTAGCAGGTGGTTATAAAAGGTAAGCCATATTCTGCAGGGTAAGCAGGACCTTTTCATACACGGCAGCCCTAGCAGGTGGTTATAAAAGGTAAGCCATATTCTGCAGGGTAAGCAGGACCTTTTCATCGGCAGCCCTAGCAGGTGGTTATAAAAGGTAAGCCATATTCTGCAGGGTAAGCAGGACCTTTTCATACGGCAGCCCTAGCAGGTGGTTATAAAAGGTAAGCCATATTCTGCAGGGTAAGCAGGACCTTTTCATACGGCAGCCCTAGCAGGTGGTTATAAAAAGGTAAGCCATATTCTGCAGGGTAAGCAGGACCTTTTCATCGGCAGCCCTAGCAGGTGGTTATAAAAGGTAAGCCATATTCTGCAGGGTAAGCAGGACCTTTTCATACGGCAGCCCTAGCAGGTGGTTATAAAAGGTAAGCCATATTCTGCAGGGTAAGCAGGACCTTTTCATACGGCAGCCCTAGCAGGTGGTTATAAAAAGGTAAGCCATATTCTGCAGGGTAAGCAGGACCTTTTCATACGGCAGCCCTAGCAGGTGGTTATAGAAAGGTAAGCCATATTCTGCAGGGTAAGCAGGACCTTTTCATACGGCAGCCCTAGCAGGTGGTTATAAAAAGGTGAGCCATATTCTGCAGGGTAAGCAGGACCTTTTCATACGGCAGCCCTAGCAGGTGGTTATAAAAAGGTAAGCCATATTCTGCAGGGTAAGCAGGACCTTTTCATCACGGCAGCCCTAGCAGGTGGTTATAAAAAGGTAAGCCATATTCTGCAGGGTAAGCAGGACCTTTTCATACGGCAGCCCTAGCAGGTGGTTATAAAAAGGTAAGCCATATTCTGCAGGGTAAGCAGGACCTTTTCATCACGGCAGCCCTAGCAGGTGGTTATAAAAGGTAAGCCATATTCTGCAGGGTAAGCAGGACCTTTTCATACGGCAGCCCTAGCAGGTGGTTATAAAAGGTGAGCCATATTCTGCAGGGTAAGCAGGACCTTTTCACGGCAGCCCTAGCAGGTGGTTATAAAAGGTAAGCCATATTCTGCAGGGTAAGCAGGACCTTTTCATACGGCAGCCCTAGCAGGTGGTTATAAAAGGTAAGCCATATTCTGCAGGGTAAGCAGGACCTTTTCATACGGCAGCCCTAGCAGGTGGTTATAAAAGGTAAGCCATATTCTGCAAGGTAAGCAGGACCTTTTCATCGGCAGCCCTAGCAGGTGGTTATAAAAGGTAAGCCATATTCTGCAGGGTAAGCAGGACCTTTTCATCGGCAGCCCTAGCAGGTGGTTATAAAAGGTAAGCCATATTCTGCAGGGTAAGCAGGACCTTTTCATCACGGCAGCCCTAGCAGGTGGTTATAAAAGGTAAGCCATATTCTGCAGGGTAAGCAGGACCTTTTCATACGGCAGCCCTAGCAGGTGGTTATAAAAGGTAAGCCATATTCTGCAGGGTAAGCAGGACCTTTTCATCGGCAGCCCTAGCAGGTGGTTATAAAAGGTAAGCCATATTCTGCAGGGTAAGCAGGACCTTTTCATACGGCAGCCCTAGCAGGTGGTTATAAAAGGTAAGCCATATTCTGCAGGGTAAGCAGGACCTTTTCATCACGGCAGCCCTAGCAGGTGGTTATAAAAAGGGTAGCTATATTCTGCTGGGTAAGCTGGACATTTTCATACGGCAGCCCTAGCAGGTGGTTATAAAAAGGTAAGCCATATTCTGCAAGGTAAGCAGGACCTTTTCATACGGCAGCCCTAGCAGGTGGTTATAAAAGGTAAGCCATATTCCGCAGGGTAAGCACGACCTTTTCATCACGGCAGCCCTAGCAGGTGGTTATAAAAGGTAAGCCATATTCTGCAAGGTAAGCAGGACCTTTTCATACGGCAGCCCTAACAGGTGGTTATAAAAGGTAAGCCATATTCTGCAGGGTAAGCAGGACCTTTTCATACGGCAGCCCTAGCAGGTGGTTATAAAAAGGTAAGCCATATTCTGCAAGGTAAGCAGGACCTTTTCATACGGCAGCCCTAGCAGGTGGTTATAAAAAGGTAAGCCATATTCTGCAGGGTAAGCAGGACCTTTTCATACGGCAGCCCTAGCAGGTGGTTATAAAAGGTAAGCCATATTCTGCAAGGTAAGCAGGACCTTTTCATACGGCAGCCCTAGCAGGTGGTTATAAAAGGTAAGCCATATTCTGCAGGGTAAGCAGGACCTTTTCATCGGCAGCCCTAGCAGGTGGTTATAAAAGGTAAGCCATATTCTGCAGGGTAAGCAGGACCTTTTCATCGGCAGCCCTAGCAGGTGGTTATAAAAGGTAAGCCATATTCTGCAGGGTAAGCAGGACCTTTTCATACGGCAGCCCTAGCAGGTGGTTATAAAAGGTAAGCCATATTCTGCAGGGTAAGCAGGACCTTTTCATACGGCAGCCCTAGCAGGTGGTTATAAAAAGGTAAGCCATATTCTGCAGGGTAAGCAGGACCTTTTCATACGGCAGCCCTAGCAGGTGGTTATAAAAGGTAAGCCATATTCTGCAGGGTAAGCAGGACCTTTTCATCGGCAGCCCTAGCAGGTGGTTATAAAAAGGTAAGCCATATTCTGCAGGGTAAGCAGGACCTTTTCATCGGCAGCCCTAGCAGGTGGTTATAAAAGGTAAGCCATATTCTGCAGGGTAAGCAGGACCTTTTCATCGGCAGCCCTAGCAGGTGGTTATAAAAGGTAAGCCATATTCTGCAGGGTAAGCAGGACCTTTTCATACGGCAGCCCTAGCAGGTGGTTATAAAAGGTAAGCCATATTCTGCAGGGTAAGCAGGACCTTTTCATACGGCAGCCCTAGCAGGTGGTTATAAAAGGTAAGCCATATTCTGCAGGGTAAGCAGGACCTTTTCATCGGCAGCCCTAGCAGGTGGTTATAAAAGGTAAGCCATATTCTGCAGGGTAAGCAGGACCTTTTCATCACGGCAGCCCTAGCAGGTGGTTATAAAAGGTAAGCCATATTCTGCAGGGTAAGCAGGACCTTTTCATCACGGCAGCCCTAGCAGGTGGTTATAAAAGGTAAGCCATATTCTGCAGGGTAAGCAGGACCTTTTCATACGGCAGCCCTAGCAGGTGGTTATAAAAAGGTAAGCCATATTCTGCAGGGTAAGCAGGACCTTTTCATACGGCAGCCCTAGAAGGTGGTTATAAAAGGTAAGCCATATTCTGCAGGGTAAGCAGGACCTTTTCATCACGGCAGCCCTAGCAGGTGGTTATAAAAGGTAAGCCATATTCTGCAGGGTAAGCAGGACCTTTCATCGGCAGCCCTAGCAGGTGGTTATAAAAGGTAAGCCATATTCTGCAGGGTAAGCAGGACCTTTTCATCGGCAGCCCTAGCAGGTGGTTATAAAAAGGTAAGCCATATTCTGCAGGGTAAGCAGGACCTTTTCATACGGCAGCCCTAGCAGGTGGTTATAAAAAGGTGAGCCATATTCTGCAGGGTAAGCAGGACCTTTTCATACGGCAGCCCTAGCAGGTGGTTATAAAAAGGTAAGCCATATTCTGCAGGGTAAGCAGGACCTTTTCATACGGCAGCCCTAGCAGGTGGTTATAAAAAGGTAAGCCATATTCTGCAGGGTAAGCAGGACCTTTTCATACGGCAGCCCTAGCAGGTGGTTATAAAAAGGTAAGCCATATTCTGCAGGTAAGCAGGACCTTTTCATACGGCAGCCCTAGCAGGTGGTTATAAAAAGGTAAGCCATATTCTGCAGGGTAAGCAGGACCTTTTCATACGGCAGCCCTAGCAGGTGGTTATAAAAGGTAAGCCATATTCTGCAGGGTAAGCAGGACCTTTTCATCACGGCAGCCCTAGCAGGTGGTTATAAAAGGTAAGCCATATTCTGCAGGGTAAGCAGGACCTTTTCATCATGGCAGCCCTAGCAGGTGGTTATAAAAGGTAAGCCATATTCTGCAGGGTAAGCAGGACCTTTCATCACGGCAGCCCTAGCAGGTGGTTATAAAAGGTAAGCCATATTCTGCAGGGTAAGCAGGACCTTTTCATCGGCAGCCCTAGCAGGTGGTTATAAAAGGTAAGCCATATTCTGCAGGGTAAGCAGGACCTTTTCATCACGGCAGCCCTAGCAGGTGGTTATAAAAAGGTAAGCCATATTCTGCAGGGTAAGCAGGACCTTTTCATCACGGCAGCCCTAGCAGGTGGTTATAAAAGGTAAGCCATATTCTGCAGGGTAAGCAGGACCTTTTCATCGGCAGCCCTAGCAGGTGGTTATAAAAGGTAAGCCATATTCTGCAGGGTAAGCAGGACCTTTTCATCACGGCAGCCCTAGCAGGTGGTTATAAAAGGTAAGCCATATTCTGCAGGGTAAGCAGGACCTTTTCATACGGCAGCCCTAGCAGGTGGTTATAAAAGGTAAGCCATATTCTGCAGGGTAAGCAGGACCTTTTCATACGGCAGCCCTAGCAGGTGGTTATAAAAGGTAAGCCATATTCTGCAGGGTAAGCAGGACCTTTTCATCGGCAGCCCTAGCAGGTGGTTATAAAAGGTAAGCCATATTCTGCAGGGTAAGCAGGACCTTTTCATCACGGCAGCCCTAGCAGGTGGTTATAAAAAGGTAAGCCATATTCTGCAGGGTAAGCAGGACCTTTTCATCACGGCAGCCCTAGCAGGTGGTTATAAAAGGTAAGCCATATTCTGCAGGGTAAGCAGGACCTTTTCATACGGCAGCCCTAGCAGGTGGTTATAAAAAGGTAAGCCATATTCTGCAGGGTAAGCAGGACCTTTTCATCACGGCAGCCCTAGCAGGTGGTTATAAAAGGTAAGCCATATTCTGCAGGGTAAGCAGGACCTTTTCATCGGCAGCCCTAGCAGGTGGTTATAAAAGGTAAGCCATATTCTGCAGGGTAAGCAGGACCTTTTCATACGGCAGCCCTAGCAGGTGGTTATAAAAGGTAAGCCATATTCTGCAGGGTAAGCAGGACCTTTTCATCGGCAGCCCTAGCAGGTGGTTATAAAAGGTAAGCCATATTCTGCAGGGTAAGCAGGACCTTTTCATCACGGCAGCCCTAGCAGGTGGTTATAAAAGGTAAGCCATATTCTGCAGGGTAAGCAGGACCTTTTCATCGGCAGCCCTAGCAGGTGGTTATAAAAGGTAAGCCATATTCTGCAGGGTAAGCAGGACCTTTTCATACGGCAGCCCTAGCAGGTGGTTATAAAAAGGTAAGCCATATTCTGCAGGGTAAGCAGGACCTTTTCATCGGCAGCCCTAGCAGGTGGTTATAAAAAGGTAAGCCATATTCTGCAGGGTAAGCAGGACCTTTTCATCACGGCAGCCCTAGCAGGTGGTTATAAAAGGTAAGCCATATTCTGCAGGGTAAGCAGGACCTTTTCATACGGCAGCCCTAGCAGGTGGTTATAAAAGGTAAGCCATATTCTGCAGGGTAAGCAGGACCTTTTCATCGGCAGCCCTAGCAGGTGGTTATAAAAGGTAAGCCATATTCTGCAGGGTAAGCAGGACCTTTTCATACGGCAGCCCTAGCAGGTGGTTATAAAAGGTAAGCCATATTCTGCAGGGTAAGCAGGACCTTTTCATCACGGCAGCCCTAGCAGGTGGTTATAAAAGGTAAGCCATATTCTGCAGGGTAAGCAGGACCTTTTCATCACGGCAGCCCTAGCAGGTGGTTATAAAAGGTAAGCCATATTCTGCAGGGTAAGCAGGACCTTTTCATCGGCAGCCCTAGCAGGTGGTTATAAAAAGGTAAGCCATATTCTGCAGGGTAAGCAGGACCTTTTCATACGGCAGCCCTAGCAGGTGGTTATAAAAGGTAAGCCATATTCTGCAGGGTAAGCAGGACCTTTTCATCACGGCAGCCCTAGCAGGTGGTTATAAAAGGTAAGCCATATTCTGCAGGGTAAGCAGGACCTTTTCATACGGCAGCCTAGCAGGTGGTTATAAAAGGTAAGCCATATTCTGCAGGGTAAGCAGGACCTTTTCATCACGGCAGCCCTAGCAGGTGGTTATAAAAAGGTAAGCCATATTCTGCAGGGTAAGCAGGACCTTTTCATCGGCAGCCCTAGCAGGTGGTTATAAAAGGTAAGCCATATTCTGCAGGGTAAGCAGGACCTTTTCATCGGCAGCCCTAGCAGGTGGTTATAAAAGGTAAGCCATATTCTGCAGGGTAAGCAGGACCTTTTCATCGGCAGCCCTAGCAGGTGGTTATAAAAGGTAAGCCATATTCTGCAGGGTAAGCAGGACCTTTTCATACGGCAGCCCTAGCAGGTGGTTATAAAAGGTAAGCCATATTCTGCAGGGTAAGCAGGACCTTTTCATCGGCAGCCCTAGCAGGTGGTTATAAAAAGGTAAGCCATATTCTGCAGGGTAAGCAGGACCTTTTCATACGGCAGCCCTAGCAGGTGGTTATAAAAAGGTAAGCCATATTCTGCAGGGTAAGCAGGACCTTTTCATACGGCAGCCCTAGCAGGTGGTTATAAAAGGTAAGCCATATTCTGCAGGGTAAGCAGGACCTTTTCATCGGCAGCCCTAGCAGGTGGTTATAAAAAGGTAAGCCATATTCTGCAGGGTAAGCAGGACCTTTTCATCGGCAGCCCTAGCAGGTGGTTATAAAAGGTAAGCCATATTCTGCAGGGTAAGCAGGACCTTTTCATACGGCAGCCCTAGCAGGTGGTTATAAAAGGTAAGCCATATTCTGCAGGGTAAGCAGGACCTTTTCATACGGCAGCCCTAGCAGGTGGTTATAAAAGGTAAGCCATATTCTGCAGGGTAAGCAGGACCTTTTCATACGGCAGCCCTAGCAGGTGGTTATAAAAGGTAAGCCATATTCTGCAGGACCTTTTCATCTGGCAGCCCTAGCAGGTGGTTATAAAAGGTAAGCCATATTCTGCAGGGTAAGCAGGACCTTTTCATACGGCAGCCCTAGCAGGTGGTTATAAAAGGTAAGCCATATTCTGCAGGGTAAGCAGGACCTTTTCATACGGCAGCCCTAGCAGGTGGTTATAAAAAGGTAAGCCATATTCTGCAGGGTAAGCAGGACCTTTTCATCGGCAGCCCTAGCAGGTGGTTATAAAAAGGTAAGCCATATTCTGCAGGGTAAGCAGGACCTTTTCATCACGGCAGCCCTAGCAGGTGGTTATAAAAGGTAAGCCATATTCTGCAGGGTAAGCAGGACCTTTTCATCACGGCAGCCCTAGCAGGTGGTTATAAAAGGTAAGCCATATTCTGCAGGGTAAGCAGGACCTTTTCATCGGCAGCCCTAGCAGGTGGTTATAAAAGGTAAGCCATATTCTGCAGGGTAAGCAGGACCTTTTCATACGGCAGCCCTAGCAGGTGGTTATAAAAGGTAAGCCATATTCTGCAGGGTAAGCAGGACCTTTTCATCGGCAGCCCTAGCAGGTGGTTATAAAAGGTAAGCCATATTCTGCAGGGTAAGCAGGACCTTTTCATCGGCAGCCCTAGCAGGTGGTTATAAAAGGTAAGCCATATTCTGCAGGGTAAGCAGGACCTTTTCATCGGCAGCCCTAGCAGGTGGTTATAAAAGGTAAGCCATATTCTGCAGGGTAAGCAGGACCTTTTCATCACGGCAGCCCTAGCAGGTGGTTATAAAAGGTAAGCCATATTCTGCAGGGTAAGCAGGACCTTTTCATCGGCAGCCCTAGCAGGTGGTTATAAAAAGGTAAGCCATATTCTGCAGGGTAAGCAGGACCTTTTCATCACGGCAGCCCTAGCAGGTGGTTATAAAAGGTAAGCCATATTCTGCAGGGTAAGCAGGACCTTTTCATCGGCAGCCCTAGCAGGTGGTTATAAAAGGTAAGCCATATTCTGCAGGGTAAGCAGGACCTTTTCATACGGCAGCCCTAGCAGGTGGTTATAAAAAGCCATATTCTGCAGGGTAAGCAGGACCTTTTCATCGCAGCCCTAGCAGGTGGTTATAAAAGGTAAGCCATATTCTGCAGGGTAAGCAGGACCTTTTCATACGGCAGCCCTAGCAGGTGGTTATAAAAGGTAAGCCATATTCTGCAGGGTAAGCAGGACCTTTTCATACGGCAGCCCTAGCAGGTGGTTATAAAAGGTAAGCCATATTCTGCAGGGTAAGCAGGACCTTTTCATACGGCAGCCCTAGCAGGTGGTTATAAAAAGGTAAGCCATATTCTGCAGGGTAAGCAGGACCTTTTCATACGGCAGCCCTAGCAGGTGGTTATAAAAGGTAAGCCATATTCTGCAGGGTAAGCAGGACCTTTTCATACGGCAGCCCTAGCAGGTGGTTATAAAAGGTAAGCCATATTCTGCAGGGTAAGCAGGACCTTTTCATCACGGCAGCCCTAGCAGGTGGTTATAAAAGGTAAGCCATATTCTGCAGGGTAAGCAGGACCTTTTCATCGGCAGCCCTAGCAGGTGGTTATAAAAGGTAAGCCATATTCTGCAGGGTAAGCAGGACCTTTTCATCGGCAGCCCTAGCAGGTGGTTATAAAAGGTAAGCCATATTCTGCAGGGTAAGCAGGACCTTTTCATCGGCAGCCCTAGCAGGTGGTTATAAAAGGTAAGCCATATTCTGCAGGGTAAGCAGGACCTTTTCATACGGCAGCCCTAGCAGGTGGTTATAAAAGGTAAGCCATATTCTGCAGGGTAAGCAGGACCTTTTCATCGGCAGCCCTAGCAGGTGGTTATAAAAGGTAAGCCATATTCTGCAGGGTAAGCAGGACCTTTTCATACGGCAGCCCTAGCAGGTGGTTATAAAAGGTAAGCCATATTCTGCAGGGTAAGCAGGACCTTTTCATCGGCAGCCCTAGCAGGTGGTTATAAAAGGTAAGCCATATTCTGCAGGGTAAGCAGGACCTTTTCATCGGCAGCCCTAGCAGGTGGTTATAAAAGGTAAGCCATATTCTGCAGGGTACACGGCAGCCCTAGCAGGTGGTTATAAAAGGTAAGCCATATTCTGCAGGGTAAGCAGGACCTTTTCATCGGCAGCCCTAGCAGGTGGTTATAAAAAGGTAAGCCATATTCTGCAGGGTAAGCAGGACCTTTTCATCGGCAGCCCTAGCAGGTGGTTATAAAAGGTAAGCCATATTCTGCAGGGTAAGCAGGACCTTTTCATCACGGCAGCCCTAGCAGGTGGTTATAAAAGGTAAGCCATATTCTGCAGGGTAAGCAGGACCTTTTCATACGGCAGCCCTAGCAGGTGGTTATAAAAGGTAAGCCATATTCTGCAGGGTAAGCAGGACCTTTTCATCGGCAGCCCTAGCAGGTGGTTATAAAAGGTAAGCCATATTCTGCAGGGTAAGCAGGACCTTTTCATACGGCAGCCCTAGCAGGTGGTTATAAAAGGTAAGCCATATTCTGCAGGGTAAGCAGGACCTTTTCATCGGCAGCCCTAGCAGGTGGTTATAAAAGGTAAGCCATATTCTGCAGGGTAAGCAGGACCTTTTCATACGGCAGCCCTAGCAGGTGGTTATAAAAGGTAAGCCATATTCTGCAGGGTAAGCAGGACCTTTCATACGGCAGCCCTAGCAGGTGGTTATAAAAGGTAAGCCATATTCTGCAGGGTAAGCAGGACCTTTTCATACGGCAGCCCTAGCAGGTGGTTATAAAAGGTAAGCCATATTCTGCAGGGTAAGCAGGACCTTTTCATCGGCAGCCCTAGCAGGTGGTTATAAAAAGGTAAGCCATATTCTGCAGGGTAAGCAGGACCTTTTCATCGGCAGCCCTAGCAGGTGGTTATAAAAAGGTAAGCCATATTCTGCAGGGTAAGCAGGACCTTTTCATACGGCAGCCCTAGCAGGTGGTTATAAAAGGTAAGCCATATTCTGCAGGGTAAGCAGGACCTTTTCATCACGGCAGCCCTAGCAGGTGGTTATAAAAGGTAAGCCATATTCTGCAGGAGTAAGCAGGACCTTTTCATCGGCAGCCCTAGCAGGTGGTTATAAAAGGTAAGCCATATTCTGCAGGGTAAGCAGGACCTTTTCATCGGCAGCCCTAGCAGGTGGTTATAAAAGGTAAGCCATATTCTGCAGGGTAAGCAGGACCTTTTCATCGGCAGCCCTAGCAGGTGGTTATAAAAGGTAAGCCATATTCTGCAGGGTAAGCAGGACCTTTTCATCACGGCAGCCCTAGCAGGTGGTTATAAAAGGTAAGCCATATTCTGCAGGGTAAGCAGGACCTTTTCATCGGCAGCCCTAGCACGTGGGTATAAAAAGCTAAGCCATATTCTGCAGGGTAGGCAGGACCTTTTCATCGGCAGCCCTAGCAGGTGGTTATAAAAAGGTAAGCCATATTCTGCAGGGTAAGCAGGACCTTTTCATCACGGCAGCCCTAGCAGGTGGTTATAAAAGGTAAGCCATATTCTGCAGGGTAAGCAGGACCTTTTCATCACGGCAGCCCTAGCAGGTGGTTATAAAAAGGTAAGCCATATTCTGCAGGGTAAGCAGGACCTTTTCATCGGCAGCCCTAGCAGGTGGTTATAAAAGGTAAGCCATATTCTGCAGGGTAAGCAGGACCTTTTCATACGGCAGCCCTAGCAGGTGGTTATAAAAAGGTAAGCCATATTCTGCAGGGTAAGCAGGACCTTTTCATCGGCAGCCCTAGCAGGTGGTTATAAAAGGTAAGCCATATTCTGCAGGGTAAGCAGGACCTTTTCATACGGCAGCCCTAGCAGGTGGTTATAAAAGGTAAGCCATATTCTGCAGGGTAAGCAGGACCTTTTCATCACGGCAGCCCTAGCAGGTGGTTATAAAAAGGTAAGCCATATTCTGCAGGGTAAGCAGGACCTTTTCATCGGCAGCCCTAGCAGGTGGTTATAAAAAGGTAAGCCATATTCTGCAGGGTAAGCAGGACCTTTTCATCACGGCAGCCCTAGCAGGTGGTTATAAAAGGTAAGCCATATTCTGCAGGGTAAGCAGGACCTTTTCATACGGCAGCCCTAGCAGGTGGTTATAAAAGGTAAGCCATATTCTGCAGGGTAAGCAGGACCTTTTCATACGGCAGCCCTAGCAGGTGGTTATAAAAGGTAAGCCATATTCTGCAGGGTAAGCAGGACCTTTTCATCACGGCAGCCCTAGCAGGTGGTTATAAAAGGTAAGCCATATTCTGCAGGGTAAGCAGGACCTTTTCATACGGCAGCCCTAGCAGGTGGTTATAAAAAGGTAAGCCATATTCTGCAGGGTAAGCAGGACCTTTTCATCGGCAGCCCTAGCAGGTGGTTATAAAAGGTAAGCCATATTCTGCAGGTAAGCAGGACCTTTTCATCGGCAGCCCTAGCAGGTGGTTATAAAAGGTAAGCCATATTCTGCAAGGTAAGCAGGACCTTTTCATCACGGCAGCCCTAGCAGGTGGTTATAAAAAGGTAAGCCATATTCTGCAGGGTAAGCAGGACCTTTTCATACGGCAGCCCTAGCAGGTGGTTATAAAAGGTAAGCCATATTCTGCAGGGTAAGCAGGACCTTTTCATCACGGCAGCCCTAGCAGGTGGTTATAAAAGGTAAGCCATATTCTGCAGGGTAAGCAGGACCTTTTCATGCGGCAGCCCTAGCAGGTGGTTATAAAAGGTAAGCCATATTCTGCAGGGTAAGCAGGACCTTTTCATCACGGCAGCCCTAGCAGGTGGTTATAAAAGGTAAGCCATATTCTGCAGGGTAAGCAGGACCTTTTCATACGGCAGCCCTAGCAGGTGGTTATAAAAGGTAAGCCATATTCTGCAGGGTAAGCAGGACCTTTTCATCACGGCAGCCCTAGCAGGTGGTTATAAAAGGTAAGCCATATTCTGCAGGGTAAGCAGGACCTTTTCATACGGCAGCCCTAGCAGGTGGTTATAAAAAGGTAAGCCATATTCTGCAGGGTAAGCAGGACCTTTTCATACGGCAGCCCTAGCAGGTGGTTATAAAAGGTAAGCCATATTCTGCAGGGTAAGCAGGACCTTTTCATCGGCAGCCCTAGCAGGTGGTTATAAAAAGGTAAGCCATATTCTGCAGGGTAAGCAGGACCTTTTCATCACGGCAGCCCTAGCAGGTGGTTATAAAAGGTAAGCCATATTCTGCAGGGTAAGCAGGACCTTTTCATCGGCAGCCCTAGCAGGTGGTTATAAAAGGTAAGCCATATTCTGCAGGGTAAGCAGGACCTTTTCATCGGCAGCCCTAGCAGGTGGTTATAAAAGGTAAGCCATATTCTGCAGGGTAAGCAGGACCTTTTCATCGGCAGCCCTAGCAGGTGGTTATAAAAAGGTAAGCCATATTCTGCAGGGTAAGCAGGACCTTTTCATCACGGCAGCCCTAGCAGGTGGTTATAAAAGGTAAGCCATATTCTGCAGGGTAAGCAGGACCTTTTCATACGGCAGCCCTAGCAGGTGGTTATAAAAGGTAAGCCATATTCTGCAGGGTAAGCAGGACCTTTTCATCGGCAGCCCTAGCAGGTGGTTATAAAAGGTAAGCCATATTCTGCAGGGTAAGCAGGACCTTTTCATCGGCAGCCCTAGCAGGTGGTTATAAAAAGGTAAGCCATATTCTGCAGGGTAAGCAGGACCTTTTCATACGGCAGCGCTAGCAGCTGGTTATAAAAAGGTAAGCCATATTCTGCAGGGTAAGCAGGACCTTTTCATCGGCAGCCTAGCAGGTGGTTATAAAAAGGTAAGCCATATTCTGCAGGGTAAGCAGGACCTTTTCATACGGCAGCCCTAGCAGGTGGTTATAAAAGGTAAGCCATATTCTGCAGGGTAAGCAGGACCTTTTCATACGGCAGCCCTAGCAGGTGGTTATAAAAGGTAAGCCATATTCTGCAGGGTAAGCAGGACCTTTTCATACGGCAGCCCTAGCAGGTGGTTATAAAAGGTAAGCCATATTCTGCAGGGTAAGCAGGACCTTTTCATCACGGCAGCCCTAGCAGGTGGTTATAAAAGGTAAGCCATATTCTGCAGGGTAAGCAGGACCTTTTCATCGGCAGCCCTAGCAGGTGGTTATAAAAGGTAAGCCATATTCTGCAGGGTAAGCAGGACCTTTTCATACGGCAGCCCTAGCAGGTGGTTATAAAAGGTAAGCCATATTCTGCAGGGTAAGCAGGACCTTTTCATCGGCAGCCCTAGCAGGTGGTTATAAAAGGTAAGCCATATTCTGCAGGGTAAGCAGGACCTTTTCATCGGCAGCCCTAGCAGGTGGTTATAAAAGGTAAGCCATATTCTGCAGTGTAAGCAGGACCTTTTCATACGGCAGCCCTAGCAGGTGGTTATAAAAAGGTAAGCCATATTCTGCAGGGTAAGCAGGACCTTCTCACACCGCAGCCCTAGCAGGTGGTTATAAAAGGTAAGCCATATTCTGCAGGGTAAGCAGGACCTTTTCATACGGCAGCCCTAGCAGGTGGTTATAAAAAGGTAAGCCATATTCTGCAGGGTAAGCAGGACCTTTTCATACGGCAGCCCTAGCAGGTGGTTATAAAAGGTAAGCCATATTCTGCAGGGTAAGCAGGACCTTTTCATACGGCAGCCCTAGCAGGTGGTTATAAAAAGGTAAGCCATATTCTGCAGGGTAAGCAGGACCTTTTCATACGGCAGCCCTAGCAGGTGGTTATAAAAGGTAAGCCATATTCTGCAGGGTAAGCAGGACCTTTTCATCGGCAGCCCTAGCAGGTGGTTATAAAAGGTAAGCCATATTCTGCAGGGTAAGCAGGACCTTTTCATACGGCAGCCCTAGCAGGTGGTTATAAAAGGTAAGCCATATTCTGCAGGGTAAGCAGGACCTTTTCATCGGCAGCCCTAGCAGGTGGTTATAAAAGGTAAGCCATATTCTGCAGGGTAAGCAGGACCTTTTCATCGGCAGCCCTAGCAGGTGGTTATAAAAGGTAAGCCATATTCTGCAGGGTAAGCAGGACCTTTTCATACGGCAGCCCTAGCAGGTGGTTATAAAAAGGTAAGCCATATTCTGCAGGGTAAGCAGGACCTTTTCATACGGCAGCCCTAGCAGGTGGTTATAAAAGGTAAGCCATATTCTGCAGGGTAAGCAGGACCTTTTCATCGGCAGCCCTAGCAGGTGGTTATAAAAGGTAAGCCATATTCTGCAGGGTAAGCAGGACCTTTTCATCACGGCAGCCCTAGCAGGTGGTTATAAAAGGTAAGCCATATTCTGCAGGGTAAGCAGGACCTTTTCATACGGCAGCCCTAGCAGGTGGTTATAAAAGGTAAGCCATATTCTGCAGGGTAAGCAGGACCTTTTCATACGGCAGCCCTAGCAGGTGGTTATAAAAGGTAAGCCATATTCTGCAGGGTAAGCAGGACCTTTTCATACGGCAGCCCTAGCAGGTGGTTATAAAAGGTATTCTGCATTCCGTGGTGTGCTGACCTTTTCAGGTGGTTATAAAAGGTAAGCCATATTCTGCAGGGTAAGCAGGACCTTTTCATACGGCAGCCCTAGCAGGTGGTTATAAAAGGTAAGCCATATTCTGCAGGGTAAGCAGGACCTTTTCATACGGCAGCCCTAGCAGGTGGTTATAAAAGGTAAGCCATATTCTGCAGGGTAAGCAGGACCTTTTCATACGGCAGCCCTAGCAGGTGGTTATAAAAAGGTAAGCCATATTCTGCAGGGTAAGCAGGACCTTTTCATACGGCAGCCCTAGCAGGTGGTTATAAAAGGTAAGCCATATTCTGCAGGGTAAGCAGGACCTTTTCATCGGCAGCCCTAGCAGGTGGTTATAAAAAGGTAAGCCATATTCTGCAGGGTAAGCAGGACCTTTTCATCGGCAGCCCTAGCAGGTGGTTATAAAAGGTAAGCCATATTCTGCAGGGTAAGCAGGACCTTTTCATCGGCAGCCCTAGCAGGTGGTTATAAAAGGTAAGCCATATTCTGCAGGGTAAGCAGGACCTTTTCATACGGCAGCCCTAGCAGGTGGTTATAAAAGGTAAGCCATATTCTGCAGGGTAAGCAGGACCTTTTCATACGGCAGCCCTAGCAGGTGGTTATAAAAGGTAAGCCATATTCTGCAGGGTAAGCAGGACCTTTTCATACGGCAGCCCTAGCAGGTGGTTATAAAAAGGTAAGCCATATTCTGCAGGGTAAGCAGGACCTTTTCATACGGCAGCCCTAGCAGGTGGTTATAAAAAGGTAAGCCATATTCTGCAAGGTAAGCAGGACCTTTTCATCGGCAGCCCTAGCAGGTGGTTATAAAAGGTAAGCCATATTCTGCAGGGTAAGCAGGACCTTTTCATACGGCAGCCCTAGCAGGTGGTTATAAAAGGTAAGCCATATTCTGCAGGGTAAGCAGGACCTTTTCATACGGCAGCCCTAGCAGGTGGTTATAAAAGGTAAGCCATATTCTGCAGGGTAAGCAGGACCTTTTCATACGGCAGCCCTAGCAGGTGGTTATAAAAGGTAAGCCATATTCTGCAGGGTAAGCAGGACCTTTTCATCGGCAGCCCTAGCAGGTGCTTATAAAAAGGTAAGCCATATTCTGCAGGGTAGGCAGCACCTTTTCATACGGCAGCCCTAGCAGGTGGTTATAAAAGGTAAGCCATATTCTGCAGGGTAAGCAGGACCTTTTCATACGGCAGCCCTAGCAGGTGGTTATAAAAGGTAAGCCATATTCTGCAGGGTAAGCAGGACCTTTTCATCGGCAGCCCTAGCAGGTGGTTATAAAAAGGTAAGCCATATTGTGCAGGGTAAGCAGGACCTTTTCATACGGCAGCCCTAGCAGGTGGTTATAAAAGGTAAGCCATATTCTGCAGGGTAAGCAGGACCTTTTCATACGGCAGCCCTAGCAGGTGGTTATAAAAGGTAAGCCATATTCTGCAGGGTAAGCAGGACCTTTTCATACGGCAGCCCTAGCAGGTGGTTATAAAAGGTAAGCCATATTCTGCAGGGTAAGCAGGACCTTTTCATACGGCAGCCCTAGCAGGTGGTTATAAAAGGTAAGCCATATTCCGCAAGGTAAGCAGGACCTTTTCATACGGCAGCCGTAGCAGGTGGTTATAAAAGGTAAGCCATATTCTGCAGGGTAAGCAGGACCTTTTCATACGGCAGCCCTAGCAGGTGGTTATAAAAGGTAAGCCATATTCTGCAGGGTAAGCAGGACCTTTTCATACGGCAGCCCTAGCAGGTGGTTATAAAAGGTAAGCCATATTCTGCAGGGTAAGCAGGACCTTTTCATCACGGCAGCCCTAGCAGGTGGTTATAAAAGGTAAGCCATATTCTGCAGGGTAAGCAGGACCTTTTCATACGGCAGCCCTAGCAGGTGGTTATAAAAAGGTAAGCCATATTCTGCAGGGTAAGCAGGACCTTTTCATCACGGCAGCCCTAGCAGGTGGTTATAAAAGGTAAGCCATATTCTGCAGGGTAAGCAGGACCTTTTCATACGGCAGCCCTAGCAGGTGGTTATAAAAGGTAAGCCATATTCTGCAGGGTAAGCAGGACCTTTTCATCGGCAGCCCTAGCAGGTGGTTATAAAAGGTAAGCCATATTCTGCAGGGTAAGCAGGACCTTTTCATCACGGCAGCCCTAGCAGGTGGTTATAAAAAGGTAAGCCATATTCTGCAGGGTAAGCAGGACCTTTTCATCGGCAGCCCTAGCAGGTGGTTATAAAAGGTAAGCCATATTCTGCAGGGTAAGCAGGACCTTTTCATCACGGCAGCCCTAGCAGGTGGTTATAAAAGGTAAGCCATATTCTGCAGGGTAAGCAGGACCTTTTCATCTGGCAGCCCTAGCAGGTGGTTATAAAAGGTAAGCCATATTCTGCAGGGTAAGCAGGACCTTTTCATACGGCAGCCCTAGCAGGTGGTTATAAAAGGTAAGCCATATTCTGCAGGGTAAGCAGGACCTTTTCATCGGCAGCCCTAGCAGGTGGTTATAAAAAGGTAAGCCATATTCTGCAGGGTAAGCAGGACCTTTTCATACGGCAGCCCTAGCAGGTGGTTATAAAAAGGTAAGCCATATTCTGCAGGGTAAGCAGGACCTTTTCATACGGCAGCCCTAGCAGGTGGTTATAAAAGGTAAGCCATATTCTGCAGGGTAAGCAGGACCTTTTCATACGGCAGCCCTAGCAGGTGGTTATAAAAGGTAAGCCATATTCTGCAGGGTAAGCAGGACCTTTTCATACGGCAGCCCTAGCAGGTGGTTATAAAAGGTAAGCCATATTCTGCAGGGTAAGCAGGACCTTTTCATACGGCAGCCCTAGCAGGTGGTTATAAAAGGTAAGCCATATTCTGCAGGGTAAGCAGGACCTTTTCATACGGCAGCCCTAGCAGGTGGTTATAAAAGGTAAGCCATATTCTGCAGGGTAAGCAGGACCTTTCATACGGCAGCCCTAGCAGGTGGTTATAAAAAGGTAAGCCATATTCTGCAGGGTAAGCAGGACCTTTTCATACGGCAGCCCTAGCAGGTGGTTATAAAAGGTAAGCCATATTCTGCAGGGTAAGCAGGACCTTTTCATACGGCAGCCCTAGCAGGTGGTTATAAAAGGTAAGCCATATTCTGCAGGGTAAGCAGGACCTTTTCATACGGCAGCCCTAGCAGGTGGTTATAAAAGGTAAGCCATATTCTGCAGGGTAAGCAGGACCTTTTCATACGGCAGCCCTAGCAGGTGGTTATAAAAGGTAAGCCATATTCTGCAGGGTAAGCAGGACCTTTTCATACGGCAGCCCTAGCAGGTGGTTATAAAAGGTAAGCCATATTCTGCAGGGTAAGCAGGACCTTTTCATACGGCAGCCCTAGCAGGTGGTTATAAAAGGTAAGCCATATTCTGCAGGGTAAGCAGGACCTTTTCATACGGCAGCCCTAGCAGGTGGTTATAAAAGGTAAGCCATATTCTGCAGGGTAAGCAGGACCTTTTCATCACGGCAGCCCTAGCAGGTGGTTATAAAAGGTAAGCCATATTCTGCAGGGTAAGCAGGACCTTTTCATCGGCAGCCCTAGCAGGTGGTTATAAAAGGTAAGCCATATTCTGCAGGGTAAGCAGGACCTTTCATCACGGCAGCCCTAGCAGGTGGTTATAAAAAGGTAAGCCATATTCTGCAGGGTAAGCAGGACCTTTCATCGGCAGCCCTAGCAGGTGGTTATAAAAGGTAAGCCATATTCTGCAGGGTAAGCAGGACCTTTTCATACGGCAGCCCTAGCAGGTGGTTATAAAAGGTAAGCCATATTCTGCAGGGTAAGCAGGACCTTTTCATCGGCAGCCCTAGCAGGTGGTTATAAAAGGTAAGCCATATTCTGCAGGGTAAGCAGGACCTTTTCATACGGCAGCCCTAGCAGGTGGTTATAAAAAGGTAAGCCATATTCTGCAGGGTAAGCAGGACCTTTTCATCGGCAGCCCTAGCAGGTGGTTATAAAAGGTAAGCCATATTCTGCAGGGTAAGCAGGACCTTTTCATACGGCAGCCCTAGCAGGTGGTTATAAAAGGTAAGCCATATTCTGCAGGGTAAGCAGGACCTTTTCATACGGCAGCCCTAGCAGGTGGTTATAAAAGGTGAGCCATATTCTGCAGGGTAAGCAGGACCTTTTCATACGGCAGCCCTAGCAGGTGGTTATAAAAGGTAAGCCATATTCTGCAGGGTAAGCAGGACCTTTCCATACGACAGCCCTATCAGGTGGTTATAAAAAGGTAAGCCATATTCTGCAGGGTAAGCAGGACCTTTTCATACGGCAGCCCTAGCAGGTGGTTATAAAAGGTAAGCCATATTCTGCAGGGTAAGCAGGACCTTTTCATCACGGCAGCCCTAGCAGGTGGTTATAAAAGGTAAGCCATATTCTGCAGGGTAAGCAGGACCTTTTCATACGGCAGCCCTAGCAGGTGGTTATAAAAGGTGAGCCATATTCTGCAGGGTAAGCAGGACCTTTTCATACGGCAGCCCTAGCAGGTGGTTATAAAAGGTAAGCCATATTCTGCAGGGTAAGCAGGACCTTTTCATCGGCAGCCCTAGCAGGTGGTTATAAAAAGGTAAGCCATATTCCGCAGGGTAAGCAGGACCTTTTCATACGGCAGCCCTAGCAGGTGGTTATAAAAAGGTAAGCCATATTCTGCAGGGTAAGCAGGACCTTTTCATACGGCAGCCCTAGCAGGTGGTTATAAAAAGGTAAGCCATATTCTGCAGGGTAAGCAGGACCTTTTCATACGGCAGCCCTAGCAGGTGGTTATAAAAGGTAAGCCATATTCTGCAGGGTAAGCAGGACCTTTTCATACGGGAGCCCTAGCAGGTGGTTATAAAAGGTAAGCCATATTCTGCAGGGTAAGCAGGACCTTTTCATACGGCAGCCCTAGCAGGTGGTTATAAAAAGGTAAGCCATATTCTGCAGGGTAAGCAGGACCTTTCATACGGCAGCCCTAGCAGGTGGTTATAAAAGGTGAGCCATATTCTGCAGGGTAAGCAGGACCTTTTCATACGGCAGCCCTAGCAGGTGGTTATAAAAGGTAAGCCATATTCTGCAGGGTAAGCAGGACCTTTTCATCGGCAGCCCTAGCAGGTGGTTATAAAAAGGTAAGCCATATTCTGCAGGGTAAGCAGGACCTTTTCATACGGCAGCCCTAGCAGGTGGTTATAAAAGGTAAGCCATATTCTGCAGGGTAAGCAGGACCTTTTCATCGGCAGCCCTAGCAGGTGGTTATAAAAGGTAAGCCATATTCTGCAGGGTAAGCAGGACCTTTTCATACGGCAGCCCTAGCAGGTGGTTATAAAAGGTAAGCCATATTCTGCAGGTAAGCAGGACCTTTTCACGGCAGCCCTAGCAGGTGGTTATAAAAGGTAAGCCATATTCTGCAGGTAAGCAGGACCTTTTCATACGGCAGCCCTAGCAGGTGGTTATAAAAGGTAAGCCATATTCTGCAGGGTAAGCAGGACCTTTTCATACGGCAGCCCTAGCAGGTGGTTATAAAAGGTAAGCCATATTCTGCAGGGTAAGCAGGACCTTTTCATACGGCAGCCCTAGCAGGTGGTTATAAAAGGTAAGCCATATTCTGCAGGGTAAGCAGGACCTTTTCATACGGCAGCCCTAGCAGGTGGTTATAAAAGGTAAGCCATATTCTGCAGGGTAAGCAGGACCTTTTCATCGGCAGCCCTAGCAGGTGGTTATAAAAGGTAAGCCATATTCTGCAGGGTAAGCAGGACCTTTTCATCACGGCAGCCCTAGCAGGTGGTTATAAAAAGGTAAGCCATATTCTGCAGGGTAAGCAGGACCTTTTCATACGGCAGCCCTAGCAGGTGGTTATAAAAGGTAAGCCATATTCTGCAGGGTAAGCAGGACCTTTTCATCGGCAGCCCTAGCAGGTGGTTATAAAAGGTAAGCCATATTCTGCAGGGTAAGCAGGACCTTTTCATCACGGCAGCCCTAGCAGGTGGTTATAAAAGGTAAGCCATATTCTGCAGGGTAAGCAGGACCTTTTCATACGGCAGCCCTAGCAGGTGGTTATAAAAGGTAAGCCATATTCTGCAGGGTAAGCAGGACCTTTTCATACGGCAGCCCTAGCAGGTGGTTATAAAAGGTAAGCCATATTCTGCAGGGTAAGCAGGACCTTTTCATCACGGCAGCCCTAGCAGGTGGTTATAAAAGGTAAGCCATATTCTGCAGGGTAAGCAGGACCTTTTCATACGGCAGCCCTAGCAGGTGGTTATAAAAGGTAAGCCATATTCTGCAGGGTAAGCAGGACCTTTTCATACGGCAGCCCTAGCAGGTGGTTATAAAAGGTAAGCCATATTCTGCAGGGTAAGCAGGACCTTTCATACGGCAGCCCTAGCAGGTGGTTATAAAAGGTAAGCCATATTCTGCAGGGTAAGCAGGACCTTTTCATACGGCAGCCCTAGCAGGTGGTTATAAAAGGTGAGCCACATTCTGCAGGGTAAGCAGGACCTTTTCATACGGCAGCCCTAGCAGGTGGTTATAAAAGGTAAGCCATATTCTGCAGGGTAAGCAGGACCTTTTCATACGGCAGCCCTAGCAGGTGGTTATAAAAAGGTAAGCCATATTCTGCAGGGTAAGCAGGACCTTTTCATTCGGCAGCCCTAGCAGGTGGTTATAAAAAGGTAAGCCATATTCTGCAGGGTAAGCAGGACCTTTTCATACGGCAGCCCTAGCAGGTGGTTATAAAAAGGTAAGCCATATTCTGCAAGGTAAGCAGGACCTTTTCATACGGCAGCCCTAGCAGGTGGTTATAAAAAGGTAAGCCATATTCTGCAGGGTAAGCAGGACCTTTTCATACGGCAGCCCTAGCAGGTGGTTATAAAAGGTGAGCCATATTCTGCAGGGTAAGCAGGACCTTTTCATACGGCAGCCCTAGCAGGTGGTTATAAAAGGTAAGCCATATTCTGCAGGTAAGCAGGACCTTTTCATACGGCAGCCCTAGCAGGTGGTTATAAAAGGTAAGCCATATTCTGCAGGGTAAGCAGGACCTTTCATACGGCAGCCCTAGCAGGTGGTTATAAAAGGTAAGCCATATTCTGCAGGGTAAGCAGGACCTTTCATACGGCAGCCCTAGCAGGTGGTTATAAAAGGTAAGCCATATTCTGCAGGGTAAGCAGGACCTTTTCATACGGCAGCCCTAGCAGGTGGTTATAAAAGGTAAGCCATATTCTGCAGGGTAAGCAGGACCTTTTCATACGGCAGCCCTAGCAGGTGGTTATAAAAAGGTAAGCCATATTCTGCAGGGTAAGCAGGACCTTTCATACGGCAGCCCTAGCAGGTGGTTATAAAAGGTGAGCCATATTCTGCAGGGTAAGCAGGACCTTTTCATCACGGCAGCCCTAGCAGGTGGTTATAAAAGGTAAGCCATATTCTGCAGGGTAAGCAGGACCTTTTCATACGGCAGCCCTAGCAGGTGGTTATAAAAGGTAAGCCATATTCTGCAGGGTAAGCAGGACCTTTTCATACGGCAGCCCTAGCAGGTGGTTATAAAAGGTAAGCCATATTCTGCAGGGACCTTTTCATACGGCAGCCCTAGCAGGTGGTTATAAAAGGTAAGCCATATTCTGCAGGTAAGCAGGACCTTTTCATACGGCAGCCCTAGCAGGTGGTTATAAAAAGGTAAGCCATATTCTGCAGGGTAAGCAGGACCTTTTCATACGGCAGCCCTAGCAGGTGGTTATAAAAAGGTAAGCCATATTCTGCAGGGTAAGCAGGACCTTTTCATACGGCAGCCCTAGCAGGTGGTTATAAAAAGGTAAGCCATATTCTGCAGGGTAAGCAGGACCTTTTCATACGGCAGCCCTAGCAGGTGGTTATAAAAGGTAAGCCATATTCTGCAGGGTAAGCAGGACCTTTTCATACGGCAGCCCTAGCAGGTGGTTATAAAAAGGTAAGCCATATTCTGCAGGGTAAGCAGGACCTTTTCATACGGCAGCCCTAGCAGGTGGTTATAAAAGGTAAGCCATATTCTGCAGGGTAAGCAGGACCTTTTCATACGGCAGCCCTAGCAGGTGGTTATAAAAGGTAAGCCATATTCTGCAGGGTAAGCAGGACCTTTTCATACGGCAGCCCTAGCAGGTGGTTATAAAAGGTAAGCCATATTCTGCAGGGTAAGCAGGACCTTTCATACGGCAGCCCTAGCAGGTGGTTATAAAAGGTAAGCCATATTCTGCAGGGTAAGCAGGACCTTTTCATCACGGCAGCCCTAGCAGGTGGTTATAAAAGGTAAGCCATATTCTGCAGGGTAAGCAGGACCTTTCATACGGCAGCAGCCCTAGCAGGTGGTTATAAAAGGTAAGCCATATTCTGCAGGGTAAGCAGGACCTTTTCATACGGCAGCCCTAGCAGGTGGTTATAAAAGGTAAGCCATATTCTGCAGGGTAAGCAGGACCTTTTCATACGGCAGCCCTAGCAGGTGGTTATAAAAAGGTAAGCCATATTCTGCAGGGTAAGCAGGACCTTTCATACGGCAGCCCTAGCAGGTGGTTATAAAAGGTAAGCCATATTCTGCAGGGTAAGCAGGACCTTTTCATACGGCAGCCCTAGAAGGTGGTTATAAAAGGTAAGCCATATTCTGCAGGGTAAGCAGGACCTTTTCATACGGCAGCCCTAGCAGGTGGTTATAAAAAGGTAAGCCATATTCTGCAGGGTAAGCAGGACCTTTTCATACGGCAGCCCTAGCAGGTGGTTATAAAAAGGTAAGCCATATTCTGCAGGGTAAGCAGGACCTTTTCATACGGCAGCCCTAGCAGGTGGTTATAAAAAGGTAAGCCATATTCTGCAGGGTAAGCAGGACCTTTTCATACGGCAGCCCTAGCAGGTGGTTATAAAAAGGTAAGCCATATTCTGCAGGGTAAGCAGGACCTTTTCATACGGCAGCCCTAGCAGGTGGTTATAAAAGGTAAGCCATATTCTGCAGGGTAAGCAGGACCTTTCATACGGCAGCCCTAGCAGGTGGTTATAAAAGGTAAGCCATATTCTGCAGGGTAAGCAGGACCTTTCATACGGCAGCCCTAGCAGGTGGTTATAAAAGGTAAGCCATATTGCAGGACCTTTTCATACGGCAGCCCTAGCAGGTGGTTATAAAAAGGTAAGCCATATTCTGCAGGGTAAGCAGGACCTTTTCATACGGCAGCCCTAGCAGGTGGTTATAAAAGGTAAGCCATATTCTGCAGGGTAAGCAGGACCTTTTCATACGGCAGCCCTAGCAGGTGGTTATAAAAGGTAAGCCATATTCTGCAGGGTAAGCAGGACCTTTTCATACGGCAGCCCTAGCAGGTGGTTATAAAAGGTAAGCCATATTCTGCAGGGTAAGCAGGACCTTTTCATACGGCAGCCCTAGCAGGTGGTTATAAAAGGTAAGCCATATTCTGCAAGGTAAGCAGGACCTTTTCATACGGCAGCCCTAGCAGGTGGTTATAAAAGGTAAGCCATATTCTGCAGGGTAAGCAGGACCTTTTCATACGGCAGCCCTAGCAGGTGGTTATAAAAGGTGAGCCATATTCTGCAGGGTAAGCAGGACCTTTTCATACGGCAGCCCTAGCAGGTGGTTATAAAAGGTAAGCCATATTCTGCAGGGTAAGCAGGACCTTTTCATACGGCAGCCCTAGCAGGTGGTTATAAAAGGTAAGCCATATTCTGCAGGGTAAGCAGGACCTTTCATACGGCAGCCCTAGCAGGTGGTTATAAAAGGTAAGCCATATTCTGCAGGGTAAGCAGGACCTTTTCATACGGCAGCCCTAGCAGGTGGTTATAAAAAGGTGAGCCATATTCTGCAGGGTAAGCAGGACCTTTCATACGGCAGCCCTAGCAGGTGGTTATAAAAAGGTAAGCCATATTCTGCAGGGTAAGCAGGACCTTTTCATACGGCAGCCCTAGCAGGTGGTTATAAAAGGTAAGCCATATTCTGCAGGGTAAGCAGGACCTTTTCATACGGCAGCCCTAGCAGGTGGTTATAAAAGGTAAGCCATATTCTGCAGGGTAAGCAGGACCTTTTCATACGGCAGCCCTAGCAGGTGGTTATAAAAGGTGAGCCATATTCTGCAGGGTAAGCAGGACCTTTTCATACGGCAGCCCTACCAGGTGGTTATAAAAAGGTAAGCCATATTCTGCAGGGTAAGCAGGACCTTTCATACGGCAGCCCTAGCAGGTGGTTATAAAAGGTAAGCCATATTCTGCAGGGTAAGCAGGACCTTTTCATACGGCAGCCCTAGCAGGTGGTTATAAAAAGGTAAGCCATATTCTGCAGGGTAAGCAGGACCTTTCATACGGCAGCCCTAGCAGGTGGTTATAAAAGGTGAGCCATATTCTGCAGGGTAAGCAGGACCTTTTCATACGGCAGCCCTAGCAGGTGGTTATAAAAGGTAAGCCATATTCTGCAGGGTAAGCAGGACCTTTTCATACGGCAGCCCTAGCAGGTGGTTATAAAAGGTGAGCCATATTCTGCAGGGTAAGCAGGACCTTTTCATACGGCAGCCCTAGCAGGTGGTTATAAAAAGGTGAGCCATATTCTGCAAGGTAAGCAGGACCTTTTCATACGGCAGCCCTAGCAGGTGGTTATAAAAGGTGAGCCATATTCTGCAGGGTAAGCAGGACCTTTTCATACGGCAGCCCTAGCAGGTGGTTATAAAAGGTAAGCCATATTCTGCAGGGTAAGCAGGACCTTTTCATACGGCAGCCCTAGCAGGTGGTTATAAAAGGTGAGCCATATTCTGCAGGGTAAGCAGGACCTTTTCATACGGCAGCCCTAGCAGGTGGTTATAAAAGGTGAGCCATATTCTGCAGGGTAAGCAGGACCTTTTCATACGGCAGCCCTAGCAGGTGGTTATAAAAAGGTAAGCCATATTCTGCAGGTAAGCAGGACCTTTCATACGGCAGCCCTAGCAGGTGGTTATAAAAAGGTAAGCCATATTCTGCAGGGTAAGCAGGACCTTTCATACGGCAGCCCTAGCAGGTGGTTATAAAAGGTGAGCCATATTCTGCAGGGTAAGCAGGACCTTTTCATACGGCAGCCCTAGCAGGTGGTTATAAAAGGTGAGCCATATTCTGCAAGGTAAGCAGGACCTTTTCATACGGCAGCCCTAGCAGGTGGTTATAAAAGGTAAGCCATATTCTGCAGGGTAAGCAGGACCTTTTCATACGGCAGCCCTAGCAGGTGGTTATAAAAGGTAAGCCATATTCTGCAGGGTAAGCAGGACCTTTCATACGGCAGCCCTAGCAGGTGGTTATAAAAGGTGAGCCATATTCTGCAGGGTAAGCAGGACCTTTTCATACGGCAGCCCTAGCAGGTGGTTATAAAAGGTAAGCCATATTCTGCAGGGTAAGCAGGACCTTTTCATACGGCAGCCCTAGCAGGTGGTTATAAAAGGTAAGCCATATTCTGCAGGGTAAGCAGGACCTTTCATACGGCAGCCCTAGCAGGTGGTTATAAAAGGTAAGCCATATTCTGCAGGGTAAGCAGGACCTTTTCATACGGCAGCCCTAGCAGGTGGTTATAAAAGGTAAGCCATATTCTGCAAGGTAAGCAGGACCTTTTCATACGGCAGCCCTAGCAGGTGGTTATAAAAGGTGAGCCATATTCTGCAGGGTAAGCAGGACCTTTTCATACGGCAGCCCTAGCAGGTGGTTATAAAAGGTGAGCCATATTCTGCAGGGTAAGCAGGACCTTTCATACGGCAGCCCTAGCAGGTGGTTATAAAAGGTAAGCCATATTCTGCAGGGTAAGCAGGACCTTTTCATACGGCAGCCCTAGCAGGTGGTTATAAAAGGTGAGCCATATTCTGCAGGGTAAGCAGGACCTTTCATACGGCAGCCCTAGCAGGTGGTTATAAAAAGGTGAGCCATATTCTGCAGGGTAAGCAGGACCTTTTCATACGGCAGCCCTAGCAGGTGGTTATAAAAAGGTAAGCCATATTCTGCAGGGTAAGCAGGACCTTTTCATACGGCAGCCCTAGCAGGTGGTTATAAAAAGGTGAGCCATATTCTGCAGGGTAAGCAGGACCTTTTCATACGGCAGCCCTAGCAGGTGGTTATAAAAGGTAAGCCATATTCTGCAGGGTAAGCAGGACCTTTTCATCGGCAGCCCTAGCAGGTGGTTATAAAAGGTAAGCCATATTCTGCAGTAAGCAGGACCTTTTCATACGGCAGCCCTAGCAGGTGGTTATAAAAGGTGAGCCATATTCTGCAGGGTAAGCAGGACCTTTTCATACGGCAACCCTAGCAGGTGGTTATAAAAAGGTAAGCCATATTCTGCAGGGTAAGCAGGACCTTTTCATACGGCAGCCCTAGAAGGTGGTTATAAAAAGGTAAGCCATATTCTGCAGGGTAAGCAGGACCTTTTCATACGGCAGCCCTAGCAGGTGGTTATAAAAAGGTAAGCCATATTCTGCAGGGTAAGCAGGACCTTTTCATACGGCAGCCCTAGCAGGTGGTTATAAAAAGGTAAGCCATATTCTGCAGGGTAAGCAGGACCTTTTCATACGGCAGCCCTAGAAGGTGGTTATAAAAAGGTAAGCCATATTCTGCAGGGTAAGCAGGACCTTTTCATACGGCAGCCCTAGCAGGTGGTTATAAAAGGTAAGCCATATTCTGCAGGGTAAGCAGGACCTTTCATATGGCAGCCCTAGCAGGTGGTTATAAAAGGTAAGCCATATTCTGCAGGGTAAGCAGGACCTTTTCATACGGCAGCCCTAGCAGGTGGTTATAAAAGGTGAGCCATATTCTGCAAGGTAAGCAGGACCTTTTCACGGCAGCCCTAGAAGGTGGTTATAAAAGGTAAGCCATATTCTGCAGGGTAAGCAGGACCTTTTCATACGGCAGCCCTAGCAGGTGGTTATAAAAAGGTAAGCCATATTCTGCAGGGTAAGCAGGACCTTTTCATACGGCAGCCCTAGCAGGTGGTTATAAAAAGGTAAGCCATATTCTGCAGGGTAAGCAGGACCTTTTCATACGGCAGCCCTAGCAGGTGGTTATAAAAAGGTGAGCCATATTCTGCAAGGTAAGCAGGACCTTTTCATACGGCAGCCCTAGCAGGTGGTTATAAAAAGGTAAGCCATATTCTGCAGGGTAAGCAGGACCTTTTCATACGGCAGCCCTAGCAGGTGGTTATAAAAAGGTAAGCCATATTCTGCAGGGTAAGCAGGACCTTTTCATACGGCAGCCCTAGCAGGTGGTTATAAAAAGGTAAGCCATATTCTGCAGGGTAAGCAGGACCTTTCATACGGCAGCCCTAGCAGGTGGTTATAAAAAGGTGAGCCGTATTCCGCAAGGTAAGCAGGACCTTTTCATACGGCAGCCCTAGCAGGTGGTTATAAAAGGTAAGCCATATTCTGCAGGGTAAGCAGGACCTTTCATACGGCAGCCCTAGCAGGTGGTTATAAAAGGTAAGCCATATTCTGCAGGGTAAGCAGGACCTTTCATACGGCAGCCCTAGCAGGTGGTTATAAAAGGTAAGCCATATTCTGCAGGGTAAGCAGGACCTTTTCATACGGCAGCCCTAGAAGGTGGTTATAAAAGGTAAGCCATATTCTGCAGGGTAAGCAGGACCTTTTCATACGGCAGCCCTAGCAGGTGGTTATAAAAGGTAAGCCATATTCTGCAGGGTAAGCAGGACCTTTTCATACGGCAGCCCTAGCAGGTGGTTATAAAAGGTAAGCCATATTCTGCAGGGTAAGCAGGACCTTTCATACGGCAGCCCTAGCAGGTGGTTATAAAAAGGTAAGCCATATTCTGCAGGGTAAGCAGGACCTTTTCATACGGCAGCCCTAGAAGGTGGTTATAAAAAGGTAAGCCATATTCTGCAGGGTAAGCAGGACCTTTTCATACGGCAGCCCTAGCAGGTGGTTATAAAAAGGTGAGCCATATTCTGCAGGGTAAGCAGGACCTTTTCATACGGCAGCCCTAGCAGGTGGTTATAAAAAGGTAAGCCATATTCTGCAGGGTAAGCAGGACCTTTTCATCGGCAGCCCTAGAAGGTGGTTATAAAAGGTAAGCCATATTCTGCAGGGTAAGCAGGACCTTTTCATACGGCAGCCCTAGCAGGTGGTTATAAAAGGTAAGCCATATTCTGCAGGGTAAGCAGGACCTTTTCATACGGCAGCCCTAGCAGGTGGTTATAAAAGGTGAGCCATATTCTGCAGGGTAAGCAGGACCTTTCATACGGCAGCCCTAGCAGGTGGTTATAAAAGGTAAGCCATATTCTGCAGGGTAAGCAGGACCTTTTCACACGGCAGCCCTAGCAGGTGGTTATAAAAGGTGAGCCATATTCTGCAGGGTAAGCAGGACCTTTCATACGGCAGCCCTAGCAGGTGGTTATAAAAGGTAAGCCATATTCTGCAGGGTAAGCAGGACCTTTTCATACGGCAGCCCTAGCAGGTGGTTATAAAAGGTAAGCCATATTCTGCAGGGTAAGCAGGACCTTTTCATACGGCAGCCCTAGCAGGTGGTTATAAAAAGGTAAGCCATATTCTGCAGGTAAGCAGGACCTTTTCATACGGCAGCCCTAGCAGGTGGTTATAAAAAGGTAAGCCATATTCTGCAGGGTAAGCAGGACCTTTTCATACGGCAGCCCTAGCAGGTGGTTATAAAAGGTAAGCCATATTCTGCAGGGTAAGCAGGACCTTTTCATACGGCAGCCCTAGCAGGTGGTTATAAAAAGGTGAGCCATATTCCGCAGGGTAAGCAGGACCTTTTCATACGGCAGCCCTAGCAGGTGGTTATAAAAAGGTAAGCCATATTCTGCAAGGTAAGCAGGACCTTTTCATACGGCAGCCCTAGCAGGTGGTTATAAAGGTGAGCCATATTCTGCAGGGTAAGCAGGACCTTTCATACGGCAGCCCTAGCAGGTGGTTATAAAAGGTGAGCCATATTCTGCAGGGTAAGCAGGACCTTTCATACGGCAGCCCTAGCAGGTGGTTATAAAAGGTAAGCCATATTCTGCAGGGTAAGCAGGACCTTTTCATACGGCAGCCCTAGCAGGTGGTTATAAAAGGTAAGCCATATTCTGCAGGGTAAGCAGGACCTTTCATACGGCAGCCCTAGCAGGTGGTTATAAAAGGTAAGCCATATTCTGCAGGGTAAGCAGGACCTTTTCATACGGCAGCCCTAGCAGGTGGTTATAAAAAGGTGAGCCATATTCTGCAGGGTAAGCAGGACCTTTCATACGGCAGCCCTAGCAGGTGGTTATAAAAGGTAAGCCATATTCTGCAGGGTAAGCAGGACCTTTTCATACGGCAGCCCTAGCAGGTGGTTATAAAAGGTAAGCCATATTCTGCAGGGTAAGCAGGACCTTTTCATACGGCAGCCCTAGCAGGTGGTTATAAAAGGTAAGCCATATTCTGCAGGGTAAGCAGGACCTTTCATACGGCAGCCCTAGCAGGTGGTTATAAAAGGTAAGCCATATTCTGCAGGGTAAGCAGGACCTTTCATACGGCAGCCCTAGCAGGTGGTTATAAAAGGTAAGCCATATTCTGCAGGGTAAGCAGGACCTTTCATACGGCAGCCCTAGCAGGTGGTTATAAAAAGGTAAGCCATATTCTGCACGGTAAGCAGGACCTTTCACACGGCAGCCCTAGCAGGTGGTTATAAAAAGGTAAGCCATATTCTGCAGGAGTAAGCAGGACCTTTTCATCGGCAGCCCTAGCAGGTGGTTATAAAAAGGTAAGCCATATTCTGCAGGGTAAGCAGGACCTTTTCATACGGCAGCCCTAGCAGGTGGTTATAAAAAGGTAAGCCATATTCTGCAGGGTAAGCAGGACCTTTTCATACGGCAGCCCTAGCAGGTGGTTATAAAAGGTAAGCCATATTCTGCAGGGTAAGCAGGACCTTTTCATACGGCAGCCCTAGCAGGTGGTTATAAAAAGGTAAGCCATATTCTGCAGGGTAAGCAGGACCTTTTCATACGGCAGCCCTAGCAGGTGGTTATAAAAGGTAAGCCATATTCTGCAGGGTAAGCAGGACCTTTTCATCGGCAGCCCTAGAAGGTGGTTATAAAAGGTAAGCCATATTCTGCAGGGTAAGCAGGACCTTTCATACGGCAGCCCTAGCAGGTGGTTATAAAAGGTAAGCCATATTCTGCAGGGTAAGCAGGACCTTTTCATACGGCAGCCCTAGCAGGTGGTTATAAAAAGGTAAGCCATATTCTGCAAGGTAAGCAGGACCTTTTCATACGGCAGCCCTAGCAGGTGGTTATAAAAAGGTAAGCCATATTCTGCAGGGTAAGCAGGACCTTTCATACGGCAGCCCTAGCAGGTGGTTATAAAAAGGTAAGCCATATTCTGCAGGGTAAGCAGGACCTTTTCATACGGCAGCCCTAGCAGGTGGTTATAAAAGGTAAGCCATATTCTGCAGGGTAAGCAGGACCTTTTCATACGGCAGCCCTAGCAGGTGGTTATAAAAGGTAAGCCATATTCTGCAGGGTAAGCAGGACCTTTTCATACGGCAGCCCTAGCAGGTGGTTATAAAAAGGTAAGCCATATTCTGCAGGGTAAGCAGGACCTTTTCATACGGCAGCCCTAGCAGGTGGTTATAAAAAGGTAAGCCATATTCTGCAGGGTAAGCAGGACCTTTTCATACGGCAGCCCTAGCAGGTGGTTATAAAAAGGTAAGCCATATTCTGCAGGGTAAGCAGGACCTTTTCATACGGCAGCCCTAGAAGGTGGTTATAAAATCAGAAACATTTTATGAGCCCATAATAGTAGGTAGTTGATTTTGGATTTGTGTTTTTAAATGTTTTCTTGATAGATGAGGGATTTTTTTATCTAAGTGCCCAGCTATATAAGGGATGTGGTTATTGTAATTAAACTGTGGTCCTGCTACAAAATATTGAGAGAATCGGCTGCTTTAGAAAATCTTTTCTTAGTCAAAAGAGTTTAGATCTGTTTTCTGGGAGGTGAGTAGAAGCTTTTGGAGATGAGCTACTTGCTTAGTTCCAGAAGGTATGCTTGTAGTTGGTTCTGACTTCCGTGATATACTGGGTTAAATCAGCAGATGACTACGTCAACTGTGTATAACAGAAGCTGCAACAGGGGTGATCTAGTTTTGAAAATGGGAGAATAGTAAGGAGGCAAATATAGATAACAGCAGGACACTTGGATGAGTGCACGCGATGTTTTAGAGACAGGAGCCAAATTTTACCGTGAAGGATCTGTTAGAGCGATGATCTTTGAACCACTGAGTGGATTCTGGACTGCTGACAATGGTTAAGAGGTGGGTTAGTAAAACTGAGTGATCAGCTGTATCAAAAGCTTGTCTTAGGTCAATGGACTGCTTCAGTTAGGTTCCCTTTCACCATGTTGTTGACCATGTTATCTGTTGGGGTCCAGGGAGTAGTCAAGGTACTTCTTCCTGCTCAAAAGGCGTGTTGTTTGTTTGAGAACAAGTGTTATTTTCCAGGTAAGTGATAAATTGGTTACAAATTACTTTTTCAATTCTTTTAACAAGCTTAGGAAGCATAGAGATAGACTGGAAGCGACTGATGGAGGAGGGCTTGGGATCTTTAGGCACACTGATCTAGCAAACTCTGACTTCCAGGTTGTAAGCATGGTGTTGATTGTCAGGTTAAGGTTATAAATGTGTTTTGGAGGAGACAGTGTATTTTCTGCAGTCATACAAAAACAAAGGGCATAAGCTGGCCAGGTCAGCAGGGGAGTCAAGTGCATAAGTATTTTCAATTGTTTTGTGAGCCATTTACTTTACTGTGTTTATTGGGAGGTGGGCGTTCTGAAGTGAGCCATTTACTTTACTGTGTTTATTGGGAGGTGAGTGTTCTGAAGTGAGCCATTTACTTTACTGTGTTTATTGGGAGGTGGGCGTTCTGAAGTGAGCCATTTACTTTACTGTGTTTATTGGGAGGTGGATGTTCTGAAGTGAGCCATTTACTTTACTGTGTTTATTGGGAGGTGGATGTTCTGAAGTGAGCCATTTACTTTACTGTGTTTATTGGGAGGTGGATGTTCTGAAGTGAGCCATTTACTTTACTGTGTTTATTGGGAGGTGGGCGTTCTGAAGTGAGCCATTTACTTTACTGTGTTTATTGGGAGGTGAGTGTTCTGAAGTGAGCCATTTACTTTACTGTGTTTATTGGGAGGTGGGTGTTCTGAAGTGAGCCATTTACTTTACTGTGTTTATTGGGAGGTGGATGTTCTGAAGTGAGCCATTTACTTTACTGTGTTTATTGGGAGGTGGATGTTCTGAAGTGAGCCATTTACTTTACTGTGTTTATTGGGAGGTGGGTGTTCTGAAGTGAGCCATTTACTTTTACTGTGTTTATTGGGAGGTGGGTGTTCTGAAGTGAGAGGAGAAGATGAGTAACAATGAGCTGCAGTGTTAGACTTGGTAAGGGAAAGTGTGGGAGCTCATTCTACTGTTGGGAGGTGGGTTTGTAGTCTCTGGATAGCTGAAGGTGAGATTCTTGTCTAAAATAGATCATGTTAGCAGCAGTATTTGATTTTATGGTTTTGTATGTTGAGGATTATAGGGCAGTGGTCATGGAAAGAGAGGGTGAGTGAGATAGTTGAGATATTAGCTGGCAAGTTATTATGAAATCTAGCAAAGAATGGTGATTTGTTTTAGAACAAGGACTGCTAGAGTTAGCAAAAACGTGGTGTAGTTTCAAGTCAACAAGTAGCTGAATAGTGTTTTAGTTGGCAGGACTGAGAACGTTTGGGTTGAAGTCACCAAGGATGACAATGTACTTATTCAATGTGATGGCAGACTGAAGGTTTTGTAGCAAATGTTTGAATTTTGCTAGACAGGCAGGAGGTGGAAATAAAATGTGTAGTGGTGAGAAGATTTAAAAGGCAGTTTAGGGAGGATGCAGTTGGGTTCCTATCAGTAGAGGGATTGGGCTGGTCAGTTTAAGCCATATTCTGCAGGGTAAGCAGGACCTTTTCATACGGCAGCCCTAGCAGGTGGTTATAAAAGGTAAGCCATATTCTGCAGGGTAAGCAGGACCTTTTCATACGGCAGCCCTAGCAGGTGGTTATAAAAGGTAAGCCATATTCTGCAGGGTAAGCAGGACCTTTTCATACGGCAGCCCTAGCAGGTGGTTATAAAAGGTAAGCCATATTCTGCAGGGTAAGCAGGACCTTTTCATACGGCAGCCCTAGCAGGTGGTTATAAAAAGGTAAGCCATATTCTGCAGGGTAAGCAGGACCTTTTCATACGGCAGCCCTAGCAGGTGGTTATAAAAGGTAAGCCATATTCTGCAGGGTAAGCAGGACCTTTTCATCACGGCAGCCCTAGCAGGTGGTTATAAAAGGTAAGCCATATTCTGGAGGGAAAGGAGGACGTTTTCATAGGGCAGGGGTAGCAGGTGGTTATATAAAGGTGAGCCATATTCTGCAAGGTACGCAGGACCTTTTCATACGGCAGCCCTAGCAGGTGGTTATAAAAGGTAAGCCATATTCTGCAGGTAAGCAGGACCTTTTCATACGGCAGCCCTAGCAGGTGGTTATAAAAGGTAAGCCATATTCTGCAGGGTAAGCAGGACCTTTTCATACGGCAGCCTAGCAGGTGGTTATAAAAAGGTAAGGCACATTCTCCAGGGTAAGCAGGACCTTTTCATACGGCAGCCCTAGCAGGTGGTTATAAAAGGTAAGCCATATTCTGCAGGGTAAGCGGGACCTTTTCATACGGCAGCCCTAGCAGGTGGTTATAAAAAGGTAAGCCATATTCTGCAGGGTAAGCAGGACCTTTTCATACGGCAGCCCTAGCAGGTGGTTATAAAAAGGTAAGCCATATTCTGCAGGGTAAGCAGGACCTTTTCATCACGGCAGCCTAGCAGGTGGTTATAAAAGGTAAGCCATATTCTGCAGGGTAAGCAGGACCTTTTCACGGCAGCCCTAGCAGGTGGTTATAAAAGGTGAGCCATATTCTGCAGGGTAAGCAGGACCTTTTCATACGGCAGCCTAGCAGGTGGTTATAAAAAGGTAAGCCATATTCTGCAGGGTAAGCAGGACCTTTTCATGCGGCAGCCCTAGCAGGTGGTTATATAAATGTAAGCCATATTCTGCAGGGTAAGCAGGACCTTTTCATACGGCAGCCCTAGCAGGTGGTTATAAAAAGGTAAGCCATATTCTGCAGGGTAAGCAGGACCTTTTCATACGGCAGCCCTAGCAGGTGGTTATAAAAAGGTGAGCCATATTCTGCAGGGTAAGCAGGACCTTTTCATACGGCAGCCCTAGCAGGTGGTTATAAAAGGTAAGCCATATTCTGCAGGGTAAGCAGGACCTTTTCATACGGCAGCCCTAGCAGGTGGTTATAAAAAGGTGAGCCATATTCTGCAGGGTAAGCAGGACCTTTTCATACGGCAGCCCTAGCAGGTGGTTATAAAAGGTAAGCCATATTCTGCAGGGTAAGCAGGACCTTTTCATACGGCAGCCCTAGCAGGTGGTTATAAAAGGTAAGCCATATTCTGCAGGGTAAGCAGGACCTTTTCATCGGCAGCCTAGCAGGTGGTTATAAAAGGTGAGCCATATTCTGCAGGGTAAGCAGGACCTTTCATCGGCAGCCCTAGCAGGTGGTTATAAAAGGTAAGCCATATTCTGCAGGCAGGACCTTTTCACGGCAGCCCTAGCAGGTGGTTATAAAAGGTGAGCCATATTCTGCAGGGTAAGCAGGACCTTTTCATACGGCAGCCCTAGCAGGTGGTTATAAAAGGTAAGCCATATTCTGCAGGGTAAGCAGGACCTTTTCATACGGCAGCCCTAGCAGGTGGTTATAAAAGGTAAGCCATATTCTGCAGGGTAAGCAGGACCTTTTCATACGGCAGCCCTAGCAGGTGGTTATAAAAAGGTAAGCCATATTCTGCAGGGTAAGCAGGACCTTTTCATCGGCAGCCCTAGCAGGTGGTTATAAAAAGGTAAGCCATATTCTGCAGGGTAAGCAGGACCTTTTCATGGGCAGCCCTAGCAGGTGGTTATAAAAGGTGAGCCATATTCTGCAGGGTAAGCAGGACCTTTTCACACAGCAGCCCTAGCAGGTGGTTATAAAAAGGTAAGCCATATTCTGCAAGGTAAGCAGGACCTTTTCATACGGCAGCCCTAGGAGGTGGTTATAAAAGGTGAGCCATATTCTGCAGGGTAAGCAGGACCTTTTCATACGCAGCCCTAGCAGGTGGTTATAAAAGGTAAGCCATATTCTGCAAGGTAAGCAGGACCTTTTCACGGCAGCCCTAGCAGGTGGTTATAAAAGGTAAGCCATATTCTGCAGGGTAAGCAGGACCTTTCATACGGCAGCCCTAGCAGGTGGTTATAAAAAGGTAAGCCATATTCTGCAGGGTAAGCAGGACCTTTTCATACGGCAGCCCTAGCAGGTGGTTATAAAAAGGTGAGCCATATTCTGCAGGGTAAGCAGGACCTTTTCATCACGGCAGCCCTAGCAGGTGGTTATAAAAGGTGAGCCATATTCTGCAGGGGCAGGACCTTTTCATACGGCAGCCCTAGCAGTTGGTTATAAAAAGGTAAGCCATATTCTAAGCAGGACCTTTTCATACGGCAGCCCTAGCAGGTGGTTATAAAAGGTAAGCCATATTCTGCAGGGTAAGCAGGACCTTTTCATACGGCAGCCCTAGCAGGTGGTTATAAAAAGGTGAGCCATATTCTGCAAGGTAAGCAGGACCTTTTCATACGGCAGCCCTAGCAGGTGGTTATAAAAAGGTAAGCCATATTCTGCAGGGTAAGCAGGACCTTTTCATACGGCAGCCCTAGCAGGTGGTTATAAAAAGGTAAGCCATATTCTGCAAGGTAAGCAGGACCTTTTCATACGGCAGCCCTAGCAGGTGGTTATAAAAAGGTGAGCCATATTCTGCAAGGTAAGCAGGACCTTTTCATACGGCAGCCCTAGCAGGTGGTTATAAAAAGGTGAGCCATATTCCGCAAGGTAAGCAGGACCTTTTCATACGGCAGCCCTAGCAGGTGGTTATAAAAAGGTGAGCCGTATTCCGCAAGGTAAGCAGGACCTTTTCATACGGCAGCCCTAGCAGGTGGTTATAAAAAGGTAAGCCATATTCTGCAAGGTAAGCAGGACCTTTTCATACGGCAGCCCTAGCAGGTGGTTATAAAAAGGTAAGCCATATTCTGCAAGGTAAGCAGGACCTTTTCATACGGCAGCCCTAGCAGGTGGTTATAAAAGGTAAGCCATATTCTGCAGGGTAAGCAGGACCTTTTCATACGGCAGTCCTAGCAGGTGGTTATAAGAAGGTAAGCCATATTCCGCAGGGTAAGCAGGACCTTTTCATACGGCAGCCCTAGCAGGTGGTTATAAAAAGGTAAGCCATATTCTGCAGGGTAAGCAGGACCTTTTCATACGGCAGCCCTAGCAGGTGGTTATAAAAGGTAAGCCATATTCTGCAGGGTAAGCAGGACCTTTTCATACGGCAGCCCTAGCAGGTGGTTATAAAAGGTAAGCCATATTCTGCAGGTAAGCAGGACCTTTTCATACGGCAGCCCTAGCAGGTGGTTATAAAAGGTAAGCCATATTCTGCAGGGTAAGCAGGACCTTTTCATACGGCAGCCCTAGCAGGTGGTTATAAAAGGTAAGCCATATTCTGCAGGGTAAGCAGGACCTTTTCATACGGCAGCCCTAGCAGGTGGTTATAAAAAGGTAAGCCATATTCTGCAGGGTAAGCAGGACCTTTTCATACGGCAGCCCTAGCAGGTGGTTATAAAAGGTAAGCCATATTCTGCAGGGTAAGCAGGACCTTTTCATACGGCAGCCCTAGAAGGTGGTTATAAAAAGGTAAGCCATATTCTGCAGGGTAAGCAGGACCTTTTCATACGGCAGCCCTAGAAGGTGGTTATAAAAAGGTAAGCCATATTCTGCAGGGTAAGCAGGACCTTTTCATACGGCAGCCCTAGCAGGTGGTTATAAAAAGGTAAGCCATATTCTGCAGGGTAAGCAGGACCTTTTCATACGGCAGCCCTAGCAGGTGGTTATAAAAAGGTAAGCCATATTCTGCAGGGTAAGCAGGACCTTTTCATACGGCAGCCCTAGAAGGTGGTTATAAAAGGTAAGCCATATTCTGCAGGGTAAGCAGGACCTTTTCATCGGCAGCCCTAGCAGGTGGTTATAAAAGGTAAGCCATATTCTGCAGGGTAAGCAGGACCTTTTCATACGGCAGCCCTAGCAGGTGGTTATAAAAGGTAAGCCATATTCTGCAGGGTAAGCAGGACCTTTTCATACGGCAGCCCTAGCAGGTGGTTATAAAAAGGTAAGCCATATTCTGCAGGGTAAGCAGGACCTTTTCATACGGCAGCCCTAGCAGGTGGTTATAAAGACGTAAGCCATATTCTGCAAGGTAAGCAGCACCTTTTCCTACGGCAGCCCTAGAAGGTGGTTATAAAAGGTAAGCCATATTCTGCAGGGTAAGCAGGACCTTTTCATACGGCAGCCCTAGCAGGTGGTTATAAAAGGTAAGCCATATTCTGCAGGGTAAGCAGGACCTTTTCATACGGCAGCCCTAGCAGGTGGTTATAAAAAGGTAAGCCATATTCTGCAGGGTAAGCAGGACCTTTTCATACGGCAGACCTTGCAGGTGGTTATAAAAGGTAAGCCATATTCTGCAGGGTAAGCAGGACCTTTTCACGGCAGCCCTAGCAGGTGGTTATAAAAGGTAAGCCATATTCTGCAGGGTAAGCAGGACCTTTTCATACGGCAGCCCTAGCAGGTGGTTATAAAAAGGTAAGCCATATTCTGCAGGGTAAGCAGGACCTTTTCACACGGCAGCCCTAGCAGGTGGTTATAAAAAGGTAAGCCATATTCTGCAGGGTAAGCAGGACCTTTTCATACGGCAGCCCTAGCAGGTGGTTATAAAAGGTAAGCCATATTCTGCAGGGTAAGCAGGACCTTTCATCGGCAGCCCTAGCAGGTGGTTATAAAAAGGTAAGCCATATTCTGCAGGGTAAGCAGGACCTTTTCATACGGCAGCCCTAGCAGGTGGTTATAAAAGGTAAGCCATATTCTGCAGGGTAAGCAGGACCTTTTCATACGGCAGCCCTAGCAGGTGGTTATAAAAGGTAAGCCATATTCCGCATAAGCAGGACCTTTTCATACGGCAGCCCTAGCAGGTGGTTATAAAAAGGTAAGCCATATTCTGCACGGTAAGCAGCACCTTTCCATACGGCAGCCCTAGCAGGTGGTTATTAAAAGGTAAGCCATATTCTGCAGGGTAAGCAGGACCTTTTCATACGGCAGCCCTAGCAGGTGGTTATAAAAAGGTAAGCCATATTCTGCAGGGTAAGCAGGACCTTTTCATACGGCAGCCCTAGCAGGTGGTTATAAAAAGGTAAGCCATATTCTGCAAGGTAAGCAGGACCTTTTCATACGGCAGCCCTAGCAGGTGGTTATAAAAAGGTAAGCCATATTCTGCAGGGTAAGCAGGACCTTTTCATACGGCAGCCCTAGCAGGTGGTTATAAAAAGGTGAGCCATATTCACTGCAGGTAAGCAGGACCTTTTCATACGGCAGCCCTAGCAGGTGGTTATAAAAAGGTAAGCCGTATTCTGCAGGGTAAGCAAGACCTTTTCATACGGCAGCCCTAGCAGGTGGTTATAAAAAGGTAAGCCATATTCTGCAGGGTAAGCAGGACCTTTTCATACGGCAGCCCTAGCAGGTGGTTATAAAAAGGTAAGCCATATTCTGCAGGGTAAGCAGGACCTTTTCATACGGCAGCCCTAGCAGGTGGTTATAAAAGGTGAGCCATATTCTGCAGGGTAAGCAGGACCTTTTCATACGGCAGCCCTAGCAGGTGGTTATAAAAAGGTAAGCCATATTCTGCAGGGTAAGCAGGACCTTTTCATACGGCAGCCCTAGCAGGTGGTTATAAAAGGTAAGCCATATTCTGCAGGGTAAGCAGGACCTTTTCATCGGCAGCCCTAGCAGGTGGTTATAAAAGGTAAGCCATATTCTGCAGGGTAAGCAGGACCTTTTCATACGGCAGCCCTAGCAGGTGGTTATAAAAGGTGAGCCATATTCTGCAGGGTAAGCAGGACCTTTTCATACGGCAGCCCTAGCAGGTGGTTATAAAAGGTAAGCCATATTCTGCAGGGTAAGCAGGACCTTTTCATACGGCAGCCCTAGCAGGTGGTTATAAAAGGTAAGCCATATTCTGCAGGGTAAGCAGGACCTTTTCATACGGCAGCCCTAGCAGGTGGTTATAAAAGGTAAGCCATATTCTGCAGGGTAAGCAGGACCTTTTCATACGGCAGCCCTAGCAGGTGGTTATAAAAGGTGAGCCATATTCTGCAGGGTAAGCAGGACCTTTTCATACGGCAGCCCTAGCAGGTGGTTATAAAAGGTAAGCCATATTCTGCAGGGTAAGCAGGACCTTTTCATACGGCAGCCCTAGCAGGTGGTTATAAAAGGTGAGCCATATTCTGCAGGTAAGCAGGACCTTTTCATACGGCAGCCCTAGCAGGTGGTTATAAAAAGGTGAGCCATAATCTGCAGGGTAAGCAGGACCTTTCATACGGCAGCCCTAGCAGGTGGTTATAAAAGGTGAGCCATATTCTGCAGGGTAAGCAGGACCTTTTCATACGGCAGCCCTAGCAGGTGGTTATAAAAGGTAAGCCATATTCTGCAGGGTAAGCAGGACCTTTTCATCGGCAGCCCTAGCAGGTGGTTATAAAAAGGTGAGCCATATTCTGCAGGGTAAGCAGGACCTTTTCATACGGCAGCCCTAGCAGGTGGTTATAAAAAGGTGAGCCATATTCTGCAGGGTAAGCAGGACCTTTTCATACGGCAGCCCTAGCAGGTGGTTATAAAAGGTAAGCCATATTCTGCAGGTAAGCAGGACCTTTCATACGGCAGCCCTAGCAGGTGGTTATAAAAAGGTAAGCCATATTCTGCAGGGTAAGCAGGACCTTTTCATACGGCAGCCCTAGCAGGTGGTTATAAAAAGGTGAGCCATATTCTGCAGGGTAAGCAGGACCTTTTCATACGGCAGCCCTAGCAGGTGGTTATAAAAAGGTGAGCCATATTCTGCAAGGTAAGCAGGACCTTTTCATACGGCAGCCCTAGCAGGTGGTTATAAAAGGTAAGCCATATTCTGCAGGGTAAGCAGGACCTTTTCATACGGCAGCCCTAGCAGGTGGTTATAAAAGGTAAGCCATATTCTGCAGGGTAAGCAGGACCTTTTCATACGGCAGCCCTAGCAGGTGGTTATAAAAGGTGAGCCATATTCTGCAGGGTAAGCAGGACCTTTTCATACGGCAGCCCTAGCAGGTGGTTATAAAAGGTAAGCCATATTCTGCAGGGTAAGCAGGACCTTTCATCGGCAGCCCTAGCAGGTGGTTATAAAAGGTAAGCCATATTCTGCAGGGTAAGCAGGACCTTTCATACGGCAGCCCTAGCAGGTGGTTATAAAAGGTAAGCCATATTCTGCAGGGTAAGCAGGACCTTTTCATACGGCAGCCCTAGCAGGTGGTTATAAAAAGGTGAGCCATATTCTGCAGGGTAAGCAGGACCTTTCATACGGCAGCCCTAGCAGGTGGTTATAAAAGGTGAGCCATATTCTGCAGGGTAAGCAGGACCTTTTCATACGGCAGCCCTAGCAGGTGGTTATAAAAGGTGAGCCATATTCTGCAGGGTAAGCAGGACCTTTTCATACGGCAGCCCTAGCAGGTGGTTATAAAAGGTGAGCCATATTCTGCAGGGTAAGCAGGACCTTTTCATACGGCAGCCCTAGCAGGTGGTTATAAAAGGTGAGCCATATTCTGCAGGGTAAGCAGGACCTTTCATACGGCAGCCCTAGCAGGTGGTTATAAAAAGGTAAGCCATATTCTGCAGGGTAAGCAGGACCTTTTCATACGGCAGCCCTAGCAGGTGGTTATAAAAGGTGAGCCATATTCTGCAGGGTAAGCAGGACCTTTTCATACGGCAGCCCTAGCAGGTGGTTATAAAAGGTAAGCCATATTCTGCAGGGTAAGCAGGACCTTTTCATACGGCAGCCCTAGCAGGTGGTTATAAAAGGTAAGCCATATTCTGCAGGGTAAGCAGGACCTTTTCATACGGCAGCCCTAGCAGGTGGTTATAAAAAGGTGAGCCATATTCTGCAGGGTAAGCAGGACCTTTTCATACGGCAGCCCTAGCAGGTGGTTATAAAAGGTAAGCCATATTCTGCAGGGTAAGCAGGACCTTTTCATACGGCAGCCCTAGAAGGTGGTTATAAAAGGTAAGCCATATTCTGCAGGGTAAGCAGGACCTTTTCATACGGCAGCCCTAGCAGGTGGTTATAAAAGGTAAGCCATATTCTGCAGGGTAAGCAGGACCTTTTCATACGGCAGCCCTAGCAGGTGGTTATAAAAAGGTAAGCCATATTCTGCAGGGTAAGCAGGACCTTTTCATACGGCAGCCCTAGAAGGTGGTTATAAAAAGGTAAGCCATATTCTGCAGGGTAAGCAGGACCTTTTCATACGGCAGCCCTAGCAGGTGGTTATAAAAAGGTAAGCCATATTCTGCAGGGTAAGCAGGACCTTTTCATATGGCAGCCCTAGCAGGTGGTTATAAAAAGGTAAGCCGTATTCTGCAGGGTAAGCAGGACCTTTTCATACGGCAGCCCTAGCAGGTGGTTATAAAAAGGTGAGCCATATTCTGCAAGGTAAGCAGGACCTTTTCATACGGCAGCCCTAGAAGGTGGTTATAAAAAGGTAAGCCATATTCTGCAGGGTAAGCAGGACCTTTTCATACGGCAGCCCTAGCAGGTGGTTATAAAAAGGTAAGCCATATTCTGCAGGGTAAGCAGGACCTTTTCATACGGCAGCCCTAGCAGGTGGTTATAAAAAGGTTCTGCAGGGTAAGCAGGACCTTTCGGCAGCCCTAGCAGGTGGTTATAAAAGGTAAGCCATATTCTGCAGGGTAAGCAGGACCTTTCATACGGCAGCCCTAGCAGGTGGTTATAAAAGGTAAGCCATATTCTGCAGGGTAAGCAGGACCTTTTCATACGGCAGCCCTAGCAGGTGGTTATAAAAGGTGAGCCATATTCTGCAGGGTAAGCAGGACCTTTTCATACGGCAGCCCTAGCAGGTGGTTATAAAAAGGTAAGCCATATTCTGCAGGGTAAGCAGGACCTTTTCATACGGCAGCCCTAGCAGGTGGTTATAAAAGGTAAGCCATATTCTGCAGGGTAAGCAGGACCTTTTCATACGGCAGCCCTAGCAGGTGGTTATAAAAGGTAAGCCATATTCTGCAGGGTAAGCAGGACCTTTTCATACGGCAGCCCTAGAAGGTGGTTATAAAAGGTAAGCCATATTCTGCAGGGTAAGCAGGACCTTTTCATACGGCAGCCCTAGCAGGTGGTTATAAAAGGTAAGCCATATTCTGCAGGGTAAGCAGGACCTTTTCATACGGCAGCCCTAGCAGGTGGTTATAAAAGGTAAGCCATATTCTGCAGGGTAAGCAGGACCTTTTCATACGGCAGCCCTAGCAGGTGGTTATAAAAAGGTAAGCCATATTCTGCAGGGTAAGCAGGACCTTTTCATACGGCAGCCCTAGAAGGTGGTTATAAAAGGTAAGCCATATTCTGCAGGGTAAGCAGGACCTTTTCATCGGCAGCCCTAGCAGGTGGTTATAAAAGGTGAGCCATATTCTGCAGGGTAAGCAGGACCTTTTCATACGGCAGCCCTAGCAGGTGGTTATAAAAGGTAAGCCATATTCTGCAGGGTAAGCAGGACCTTTTCATACGGCAGCCCTAGAAGGTGGTTATAAAAAGGTAAGCCATATTCTGCAAGGTAAGCAGGACCTTTTCATACGGCAGCCCTAGCAGGTGGTTATTAAAAGGTGAGCCATATTCTGCAGGGTAAGCAGGACCTTTTCATACGGCAGCCCTAGCAGGTGGTTATAAAAGGTGAGCCATATTCTGCAGGGTAAGCAGGACCTTTTCATACGGCAGCCCTAGCAGGTGGTTATAAAAGGTAAGCCATATTCTGCAGGGTAAGCAGGACCTTTTCATACGGCAGCCCTAGCAGGTGGTTATAAAAGGTGAGCCATATTCTGCAGGGTAAGCAGGACCTTTTCATACGGCAGCCCTAGCAGGTGGTTATAAAAGGTAAGCCATATTCTGCAGGGTAAGCAGGACCTTTTCATACGGCAGCCCTAGCAGGTGGTTATAAAAGGTAAGCCATATTCTGCAGGGTAAGCAGGACCTTTCATACGGCAGCCCTAGCAGGTGGTTATAAAAGGTAAGCCATATTCTGCAGGTAAGCAGGACCTTTTCATACGGCAGCCCTAGCAGGTGGTTATAAAAGGTAAGCCATATTCTGCAGGGTAAGCAGGACCTTTTCATACGGCAGCCCTAGCAGGTGGTTATAAAAAGGTAAGCCATATTCTGCAGGGTAAGCAGGACCTTTTCATACGGCAGCCCTAGCAGGTGGTTATAAAAGGTGAGCCATATTCTGCAGGGTAAGCAGGACCTTTCATACGGCAGCCCTAGCAGGTGGTTATAAAAGGTAAGCCATATTCTGCAGGGTAAGCAGGACCTTTTCATCGGCAGCCCTAGCAGGTGGTTATAAAAAGGTGAGCCATATTCTGCAGGGTAAGCAGGACCTTTTCATACGGCAGCCCTAGCAGGTGGTTATAAAAAGGTGAGCCATATTCTGCAGGGTAAGCAGGACCTTTCATACGGCAGCCCTAGCAGGTGGTTATAAAAAGGTAAGCCATATTCTGCAGGGTAAGCAGGACCTTTTCATACGGCAGCCCTAGCAGGTGGTTATAAAAAGGTAAGCCATATTCTGCAGGGTAAGCAGGACCTTTTCATACGGCAGCCCTAGCAGGTGGTTATAAAAGGTAAGCCATATTCTGCAGGGTAAGCAGGACCTTTTCATACGGCAGCCCTAGCAGGTGGTTATAAAAGGTGAGCCATATTCTGCAGGGTAAGCAGGACCTTTTCATACGGCAGCCCTAGCAGGTGGTTATAAAAAGGTAAGCCATATTCTGCAGGGTAAGCAGGACCTTTTCATACGGCAGCCCTAGCAGGTGGTTATAAAAGGTAAGCCATATTCTGCAGGGTAAGCAGGACCTTTTCATACGGCAGCCCTAGCAGGTGGTTATAAAAGGTAAGCCATATTCTGCAGGGTAAGCAGGACCTTTTCATACGGCAGCCCTAGCAGGTGGTTATAAAAGGTAAGCCATATTCTGCAGGGTAAGCAGGACCTTTTCATACGGCAGCCCTAGCAGGTGGTTATAAAAGGTAAGCCATATTCTGCAGGGTAAGCAGGACCTTTCATACGGCAGCCCTAGCAGGTGGTTATAAAAGGTAAGCCATATTCTGCAGGGTAAGCAGGACCTTTTCATACGGCAGCCCTAGCAGGTGGTTATAAAAAGGTAAGCCATATTCTGCAGGGTAAGCAGGACCTTTTCATACGGCAGCCCTAGCAGGTGGTTATAAAAAGGTAAGCCATATTCTGCAGGGTAAGCAGGACCTTTTCATACGGCAGCCCTAGCAGGTGGTTATAAAAAGGTAAGCCATATTCTGCAGGGTAAGCAGGACCTTTTCATACGGCAGCCCTAGCAGGTGGTTATAAAAAGGTAAGCCATATTCTGCAGGGTAAGCAGGACCTTTTCATACGGCAGCCCTAGCAGGTGGTTATAAAAGGTAAGCCATATTCTGCAGGGTAAGCAGGACCTTTTCATACGGCAACCCTAGCAGGTGGTTATAAAAGGTAAGCCATATTCTGCAGGGTAAGCAGGACCTTTTCATACGGCAGCCCTAGAAGGTGGTTATAATAAGGTAAGCCATATTCTGCAGGGTAAGCAGGACCTTTTCATACGGCAGCCCTAGCAGGTGGTTATAAAAAGGTAAGCCATATTCTGCAGGGTAAGCAGGACCTTTTCATACGGCAGCCCTAGCAGGTGGTTATAAAAGGTAAGCCATATTCTGCAAGGTAAGCAGGACCTTTTCATACGGCAGCCCTAGCAGGTGGTTATAAAAGGTAAGCCATATTCTGCAGGGTAAGCAGGACCTTTTCATACGGCAGCCCTAGCAGGTGGTTATAAAAGGTAAGCCATATTCTGCAGGGTAAGCAGGACCTTTTCATACGGCAGCCCTAGCAGGTGGTTATAAAAGGTAAGCCATATTCTGCAGGGTAAGCAGGACCTTTTCATACGGCAGCCCTAGCAGGTGGTTATAAAAGGTAAGCCATATTCTGCAGGGTAAGCAGGACCTTTTCATACGGCAGCCCTAGCAGGTGGTTATAAGAAGGTATGCCATATTCTGCAGGGTAAGCAGGACCTTTTCATACGGCAGCCCTAGCAGGTGGTTATAAAAAGGTAAGCCATATTCTGCAGGGTAAGCAGGACCTTTTCATACGGCAGCCCTAGCAGGTGGTTATAAAAAGGTAAGCCATATTCTGCAGGGTAAGCAGGACCTTTTCATACGGCAGCCCTAGAAGGTGGTTATAAAATCAGAAACATTTTATGAGCCCATAATAGTAGGTAGTTGATTTTGGATTTGTGTTTTTAAATGTTTTCTTGATAGATGAGGGATTTTTTTATCTAAGTGCCCAGCTATATAAGGGATGTGGTTATTGTAATTAAACTGTGGTCCTGCTACAAAATATTGAGAGAATCGGCTGCTTTAGAAAATCTTTTCTTAGTCAAAAGAGTTTAGATCTGTTTTCTGGGAGGTGAGTAGAAGCTTTTTGGAGATGAGCTACTTGCTTAGTTCCAGAAGGTATGCTTGTAGTTGGTTCTGACTTCCGTGATATACTGGGTTAAATCAGCAGATGACTACGTCAACTGTGTATAACAGAAGCTGCAACAGGGGGTGATCTAGTTTTTGAAAATGGGAGAATAGTAAGGAGGCAAATATAGATAACAGCAGGACACTTGGATGAGTGCATGCGATGTTTTAGAGACAGGAGCCAAATTTTACCGTAAAGGATCTGTTAGAGCGATGATCTTTGAACCACTGAGTGGATTCTGGACTGCTGACAATGGTTAAGAGGTGGGTTAGTAAAACTGAGTGATCAGCTGTATCAAAAGCTTGTCTTAGGTCAATGGACTGCTTCAGTTAGGTTCCCTTTCACCATGTTGTTGACCATGTTATCTGTTGGGGTCCAGGGAGTAGTCAAGGTACTTCTTCCTGCTCAAAAGGCGTGTTGTTTGTTTGAGAACAAGTGTTATTTTCCAGGTAAGTGATAAATTGGTTACAAATTACTTTTTCAATTCTTTTAACAAGCTTAGGAAGCATAGAGATAGACTGGAAGCGACTGATGGAGGAGGGCTTGGGATCTTTAGGCACACTGATCTAGCAAACTCTGACTTCCAGGTTGTAAGCATGGTGTTGATTGTCAGGTTAAGGTTATAAATGTGTTTTGGAGGAGACAGTGTATTTTCTGCAGTCATACAAAAACAAAGGGCATAAGCTGGCCAGGTCAGCAGGGGAGTCAAGTGCATAAGTATTTTCAATTGTTTTGTGAGCCATTTACTTTACTGTGTTTATTGGGAGGTGGGCGTTCTGAAGTGAGCCATTTACTTTACTGTGTTTATTGGGAGGTGAGTGTTCTGAAGTGAGCCATTTACTTTACTGTGTTTATTGGGAGGTGGGCGTTCTGAAGTGAGCCATTTACTTTACTGTGTTTATTGGGAGGTGGATGTTCTGAAGTGAGCCATTTACTTTACTGTGTTTATTGGGAGGTGGATGTTCTGAAGTGAGCCATTTACTTTACTGTGTTTATTGGGAGGTGGATGTTCTGAAGTGAGCCATTTACTTTACTGTGTTTATTGGGAGGTGGGCGTTCTGAAGTGAGCCATTTACTTTACTGTGTTTATTGGGAGGTGAGTGTTCTGAAGTGAGCCATTTACTTTACTGTGTTTATTGGGAGGTGGGTGTTCTGAAGTGAGCCATTTACTTTACTGTGTTTATTGGGAGGTGGATGTTCTGAAGTGAGCCATTTACTTTACTGTGTTTATTGGGAGGTGGATGTTCTGAAGTGAGCCATTTACTTTACTGTGTTTATTGGGAGGTGGGTGTTCTGAAGTGAGCCATTTACTTTACTGTGTTTATTGGGAGGTGGGTGTTCTGAAGTGAGAGGAGAAGATGAGTAACTTAATGAGCTGCAGTGTTAGACTTGGTAAGGGAAAGTGTGGGAGCTCATTCTACTGTTGGGAGGTGGGTTTGTAGTCTCTGGATAGCTGAAGGTGAGATTCTTGTCTAAAATAGATCATGTTAGCAGCAGTATTTGATTTTATGGTTTTGTATGTTGAGGATTATAGGGCAGTGGTCATGGAAAGAGAGAGGGTGAGTGAGATAGTTGAGATATTAGCTGGCAAGTTATTATGAAATCTAGCAAAGAATGGTGATTTGTTTTAGAACAAGGACTGCTAGAGTTAGCAAAAACGTGGTGTAGTTTCAAGTCAACAAGTAGCTGAATAGTGTTTTAGTTGGCAGGACTGAGAACGTTTGGGTTGAAGTCACCAAGGATGACAATGTACTTATTCAATGTGATGGCAGACTGAAGGTTTTGTAGCAAATGTTTGAATTTTGCTAGACAGGCAGGAGGTGGAAATAAAATGTGTAGTGGTGAGAAGATTTAAAAGGCAGTTTAGGGAGGATGCAGTTGGGTTCCTATCAGTAGAGGGATTGGGCTGGTCAGTTACAGAAATGTTGAGTATGGATTTGTTGAGGAGCATGATCCTCACTACCTATTCCAGGCCCTGCTGGCTTGTAGTTATATTCTCGGAAAGATAGTGAATGTGGTGGTGATAATAACTTTTGAGCCTAAATGATGTCACAGCTATGATGTCAGTAAAGTGGGAGGTCAGAGGGGCACTGATGTCATCCAGCTTGTTTCATATACTTATAGCATTGATTAGTGCACAGCTGAGAGAGTTAAGCTTAACTGGTTGTGGAGGACCTATTGATATATTGTTAATGTCAACTGGGGTTACACTGAGGAAGAGTGATTACTGAGAGGTAATCATGACGGCCAAGAGGAGGTGAAGTACTTTTGTTAATGCTGTGGGCATAGGGTTTGAGGCTTATTAAGGAAGGTAAAGTGTCATGAGGGTTGTATTGGAGGTAGGAATTATCACATAAAATACAAATTTTATGGTGAGCATTTAATGAGTGGAGTACTAATCCTTCTGGGTGTTGATGGGGAAGTGGGTGTTCTGAAGTGAGAATGCAGCTATGCTTATAGGTGATCTCATATTGGGGCTGCACGGTTACAGGGGAGTATTTAACACCTGTAATGGAGATGTTTTCGTTGTCATAAACCTTTTTACTATCTCTGTGTTCTTACACTTTGTGCATATTCACTTGGTCCAACTTAATGTGGTCCTCTCTTTTTATAATAATTATTAATGTTATTGCCTCAGTATAATATGACAGTTTAGTACAGTTTTTCTCTTTTCTTTCCATTAAAGGCCTCTGGTCACTATATTTGACCCAGATACTGCTGATGCTCTGCCACAGGGGCCAACTCACAAACATTTGCACTGGAATTTTGTCTTTGTACAATGTAAACAAATTTATCTTGAAGAACCTTACTACATATTAGCATTGTTTAGCCAAATACAAGCCTGCCTGTGCTGTAAATTAGTTTTTAACATTCTCTCCCCCAGCAGAGTTGTCCTTACACCCAAAGGCCCACTTAGTAAGATGGCCATTGTCCTTTCTCTTGACCAGTAGATGACACTAATTATACCAGTTAGATAGTCTTCCTGGCTTACAGGTTTCTGCATTCAAAAAATTAAAAAAAAAACTGTTTTACTTGGTGCATGTCTCCTTCTGGCTTTTCCCGGTTAGGGGTCACCACAGCAAATCACCTGTCCGCTCATGATATGCAGTGGAGTTTTATAGGTTCATAGGTTCATAGGTAGGTACTAGGCTATCGGCCCTGGGGCCTATACAAGCCCAGCCAAAAAGGTACCCTGGCTTTTGCCACCCAAGAAAATTATTTTCCTGTGACACTGTCGAGCAGAGCCACAGAGGTGATCCCCGGGGTGAATATCCTGTTTCCCATCCAGTCATCAAGATTTTTCTTGAAGAGTGCAAATGAGGAGCTTTGTTTGATATAGATAGGTAGTTTATTCCAGAGTATGGGAAGTCTCTGGGACAGGAATCTATCCCTCTGACATGTTCTGTTTATTGTGGTGACAAGGTTTAGGTCCCTAGAGCATGTAGCTTGGAGGGATTGGGATTTTTTTAAGTGGAGCATGTCCAACAGCTCTGGGTTTGACATAGCTTTGTATGTTAGGCAGAGATCACCTCTGAATAGGCAATATGCGACGGAGTAAAGCTGGAGTTTTTTGAGACGGTCTGCGTAGGGCATCTGTTTGAGGCCGGTAATCCTCTTTGTGAGGTATTTCTGCAGCCTTTCCAATTGTTGTAGATGTCTTGTGAGGTACATAGCAAAAAGGGCATTGTACTCTATAATGGGTCTAATGAATGATGAGTAGAGGGGAACAATGATCTCTTTTTTTTTGGATGAGAAACCTTTTGTGATGAGGTGTGCCACATAGAAGGATTTCCTGACTACTGTGGCGATGTGATTATCAAAGAAGAGACTACTGTCCACCTGTGTCCCAAGGTCTCTTATCACACTTTTGGTGTTAAGTAGACTACCACCTATGTGGTAGTTCATGGGTACTGAGTTTTTACCAAAGGGAATGACAATGCACTTTTTGGCACTGAGCTTGAGGCCATGGCTTTGACACCAGGCATCTGTCTCAGTGACGTCCTTTTGTAGGATGTCCACATCGTTAGGAGTTTCGATTATGGCTCCTAGTTTGCAGTCATCTGCGAACTTTGTTAGCCAAAGACCTTCACTGTTAGCCTGTACTTCAGAGAAGTAGATACCAAACAGGAGAGGACCCAGGACTGAACCCTGTGGTGCTCCACTTGTCACTGGTCTGAAGTCGGATTTGGAGTCTGCTACTTTCACAGTGTGGGTTCTGTCAGTGAGCCATTTGGCAACCCATCTTGTGACATAGGGATTTATACCTAGTTTAGGGAGTTCACTATAATTCCAGAGTGGGGGATGGTGTCGAAAGCCTTGGCAAGATCTAGATAGGCTGTGTGAACCACGTTACCCGTGTCTACGGCTTTGCTGACTGCTTCAAAGAAGTCTATCAGGTTTAGAAGACATGATCTGCCCTTTACAAACCCGAACTGGGTGAGGTCCAGAGATTGGATGTTACCAATGTCTTTGTTTATAAGTTCCATGATGATACATTCCATGGCCTTGCAGACCAGGCTCATCAGGCTAATGGGGCGGTAGTTCCCAGGGTCCATGGTGGCTCCCCCCTTGTGGAGTGGGATAACTGTTGCTGTGCGCCATTCAGCCATTCATTACGATGTCGAGTTGCAGCCCGGCGCCCAACCTTCCACAGAAGGCACACACACACACATGCACTCACACCTAGGGTCAGTTTAGAGTTTCCAGTCCACCTACAGCATATCTTTGGGATGTGGGAGGAAACCGGAGCACCCAGAGGAAACCCACGCGACCACAGGGAGGACATGCAGACTCCCCACAAAAGGCACCCCAGCCAAGGATCGAACCAGAGAACCTCTTGCTGTGAGGTGGCAACACTAACCGCTGCACTACCGTGGCCGCCCCTTTACTTGGTGCATGTCTGCTAATTACTTTCTGTTGCCTATAAACTGATTACTGTCTGTTATACTTTGACCTGAGCGTAACAGCCCACTGTACTCCACTACCCTATCCCAATTCTCACCCACCTCCTCTTACTCTACTATTGTAATTCTTACACACACATTACACTTGTGACTTCCATTCTATAACCCTCCCAGACAACCTTACTGCTATCATACAAACACTCCTGTTTCTTTTTACCTAAATCCCAACTTCCATTTAATCTTTTATCACCATTTCCAACTACCTTTCTCCCTCCCATACTGCTTTGATCTGTATACATTCATAGTCACATCCCTCCCTAACAGCACCTGTCTATTCTGCATTGTATCTTCTACTTTTCCCTAATAAATCCTCACTTCTTCCTGTATTACCTAGCCTTTTAACCCCCACACCCACCTTCCTTACATTGCAGACAACGGACAATGACAGACTAACTCTTTCTTCATAGAACATACTTATTACCTCCCTGCCCTCTATCAGCTTTCAGACTCCACCACCACTAAATATCCTTCTGTCCTGCTACTTTTTTCCATCTTGATTCCTGCTTCTCCACTTCCTGCCAGCTATAACTTACAGATTCCTTTCCCTGATCATGCTACTGCTCAGCTTATCCTCTGTTCTTCTCCTTCTAGTGGTCCATATTTCATCCTACCCTGACTCTAATACCGTTCAACATCTCTCCAACTTTGTCCCAACCACCTGTTCATACTATTTCCCTACACTCTCCACACATCACACCAAACCTGTTTAATGCTGTCCTTCAGCTTTACTCCAAGTATAGACTGATTAAGTCTATTTCAACTCAAACCAAAACAAAATTAGGAGGAAAAATATTCTCCAAGAAACAAGTATCAGTAATACCCAAATATAATAAAATCCTTCTAGGAGGAGACATTCACCCTAATCCTGCCCCCCACTTATCACAACCAAAATGAAGACAGTTCTCTTCCACACACTACTCTAACTCCACAACGGTCAACTACCAACCATCTGATTTTTGCTGCCATAAATGTTAGAAGTACAGGAAATAGAATTGCTGGCCTACATGCCTGGATTACCCAACATAAACCTGATATTCTCTCTGTAACTGAAACTTGGTTTAAACCCAGCATAAACGACTCAGAAATTATACCGCCAGCTATAATGTGATACATAATGACTGCATAAAGAGGAAAGGTGGTGGTATTGCTTTAATATTTCCCAACAACTACTACATTTCCCCTGTAATAAACCGATACCAAAATTCAGTTCAGCACAGCTTCTTATAACTTTCCTTAAACTAAACAACTATAAACAGATGTGTTTTTGGTCTTTATATTCCTCCTGGTGACAATAGAGCTAGAATGGAAGCTGTCCTATATTTAATACGATGTGAATATCATTTGGTTGTTTAGATACTCTAACTCTCCTACATCTAGCTTAAACTTATTTGGTTTCACACAACTAAGTAACAGTCCCACACATTATAGCAAGACATCAAATTCCGTATTAGACTGGATCCTAGTATGAGACCCTAGCAAATACACTGCCTCAGGTACAATGTCTGACCGGCTCAGTGGTCATCTCCCAGTCTATACAACCAGACATCTCACACATCCAGTTAAACAACATATTTATAAAATAACATGCATCCTTTCCAAGTTTAAATCAGAAATGTCCATTACTAACCTGTCATCTGTTAAATGGAACTTCCTAAAATCCCCCCCTCAAATGATGCTGTAGATGAATTCAGTACAAGTTTCCTGAATATCCTAACTAGCGTTGCACCTCATATATAGAAAAGATTAAAACAAATAATACAATTTCCTATCCAAAAAGAGTCGACTGCTAACGCAGGATAGAGAAATAGCAGGGGAAGACTGGTGGAAATATAAAACACCACAATATTTTGAAAACTTCAGAAAGTTTTGCAATCATACAAAATAGCAAATTAATGGAGACAAAAAAACTATACTACAACAAAGAAATCTTGCATCCCAGCCATAAATTCAGCCCTAACCCCTCTCTCACTAACTCATCACTTGAAACTGCCATGCAATTCAACTCTTAGTTCATAGGTAGTGGAGCATCTGTAACCAATGATTCCCCAACTTCTAATCCCACCCCTGCCCAACAGCTACATACCACCACATTTCACTTTCAGACTTGTGCCCACATCCTATAGCTCTATTTCAGCGGATGGCCTTCTGAGTGAGTACCTTAAAATTGTAGGACAGCATTGCCTATCCTGTCGGAGTCCTTATAAATAGGTCAGTCTGGGAATCTCAAGTTCCCTCTCTCTGGAAAAAGTCACATACTATCCCTCTCTCTGGAAACAGTCACACACTATCCCTCTCTCTGGAAAAAGTCACGCACTATCCCTCTCTCTGGAAAAAGTCACGCACTATCCCTCTCTCTGGAAAAAGTCACGCACTATCTCTCTCTGCACAAAGGAGAAAATTCAACAGACATTAGTAACTTTAGACCTAGCTGCCCCTCCCCCCAGGTGGGAAACTGGTGGTTACAGTTAGAGGGGGTAAAGTGGGTCGCCCACACGTCCCCTTCCCTGCTACTGTTGCTGCCACAATGAACTTAACTGGTTAGGGCCTTCAAGACCAAGACTTCCTTGTCCATCCAGGACCCTGACTGCATTTTGCAGGGCTGTGATATTTTGTAGTTGTAGACTGTTGGTCACCTGTTACTGTCTGTCCATCTTCTGCTGCACAACAACACTTTCCTGCAAACTCTCACTAGGCAATGGCTCTGTGAAGTAAGGCCACTACAGCCTTATCTGTGCTTTTCAGTGTCGGCTTGCTGTGAGGGACATACCTTCATACTGTTTACAAATGACTGGAGTTTTATGGGGACATCTGCCTGCATCATTTCCTCAGCAGCTCCACCAAACGTTACAAATTAGCATTCTTTTATCAAGAAAATTCTACTCGTTAGCTTATAAAATCCTGCTGTATAGTTTTGTCTCTGCGTTCTCTTTCCTAAGTGTATTCTTCTTTCTTTACCATTACACAGCTTTTCATCCCTAATTAGATAGGTCGATAAGAGTACTTCTGCAGGGTCCATGTTTCTGTGGCGATCATGTGTTTGTACTTTGTAAGCCTTACTATAAGCTTGTTTGTTCATTGGTTGGTTTGAGAGAGAGCTCGTCAAAGGACCCTTTTCAGTCACAACAAAGGTCAAAAGGCACATACAAAAGCAATGCACTTTAGGATGTAAATTAGCTGATTAACAGATTTTGACACTTTTCAAAGCAACAAAACTGAGCTAAACAGATGAACAGCACAGGCACTTCAACCGTTTAGACAAAGGATGCCAGACATGAGAAAATGGTTTGCAGAAATGATTCACAGCAACCTAGACATCAGTGTTAGAAATAAAATAAACACATATGTAGTCAGGAATTTTAAAAAATTGTACATCATGTTCTAGACTCCTCCTCCCTACCTTAATTGCATTTTTGATGTGGTTTATATTGTTAAAATTGTAGAACATATACTGCAATTATTCTGTAAGAAGTTTCTAACTGAATAACTAGTAATGATAGAAGTATACATTATTCATAGTAATTCTCTTTGTTGTCTCACTTGAACCCTTTTAATTAATTTTTGTGCATTTCACACTGGGACATTTGGTGCCCTTGTGCTGGAAAAAATGTTACCTTTTCAAAAATTAATTTCTCTTGCATGACTTACATGGTATATGCCTGGCTATACCCAGGAGACTTTAATTGCTAATAATAGTATTGTAAGGGTGGGGTGCAGGGGCAAAAACCCTACTGTGGACACCTCAGATGCAGCCCGTGGGCACATACTACCACTCTATTGGTCCAAGGTAGCTTGAGCAAAGACCACATAAAGAGGCATATCAGTTTCAAGACACTGATGGCTGCCACCTTAGCTGTTAAAGTTTTTAAGCAAATCTGGAGATGAGGTGTCTTGTGTCCAGTAACAGACAAGACAACTTTCATGTGGTTCTCCGACATGTAGGGGGCAGACATTCCTGCCCTTGTTATAGACTACCCATTGAAGATTGAGAGGTAGCCCTGGTATGTGACATGACATTACAGGCTTTCTTTATTCCATCTTAGCAAACTGCCCTAGCAGATCACTTAAGCTGTACAGTTATAGAACCTCACAGATTGTTGTTAGACAAGGACATCTTTCTAGACCTCATTTGTATGTGGGGGGGGGGGGGAGTATTGGAAATCGATCCTTTTGCTTATCTGAGCAGGAAACAACTGAAGCAATTCTGTTCAAGCTCATGGCCTAGGAAGTGCACACCCCTTCCTCCATCGGGGCAGGTGTGTTTGTCTGTGCTTATCCTCCAACTCACATTTCTTCCCAGGGAGATTCTGGAAATGCCAGGGGAATAAAATAAAAATGTTAATAACATGGTCCTTCCTGCTCAGACAGATGACAGTGAAGGAACCAGTTACACTGCCGCAGAAATGTGCACTTTTTAACTCTGTTGAAGGGTCTGTGGTTCTCCTAGACCAGCAAAAGCTCAAGCTAACATCCTAGTAAACCCACTGTGCTGCCCTTTGGACATCAATTCTCAGAGGTCATCCTTAATATCATGAGGGAAGTTAGGAGAACTAGTTGAAAACAGTCCTGCTTAGACAAATGGAAGAGGTTTTCCTTCTGATGCCAAAGGAATAATTGGATCCCAAATGTTTCAGGAATATCCTTGTTTGCATAGTCCCTGGATGAACTACTTCCATTATGCTAGCATGTCCTTTGGTTAAAGTCCACTTGTAAGCCATCTCAGCCTTCTTGCTCTTGGGCCTTCCATCAGCCTTATTGTCTCCAGTCATATAATTTCTCAGATTCGGGTGATGGGGATCCTTCACTTAAGGCCAAGAAAAGGAGGTGCTCCACCACTGGAGTTAAACTCCATTCTGGAAAAGTTTGCCCCGAGTTCTTTTGAATCAATTCCTTTGAAAATCCCCACATGGAAAATTGGCCTGTTGTAGCCATTACATTAGCCTGGAGGATTTCGGATCTACAAGTATTTAAGTGTGGGGAGACCTTTTTAGTTTTCCACAAGGATAGAGTCACTTTGTACTTGGACCATTTCTTTATGCCGTAACTGACAGCAGAGTTGGCCTTAAACCAGTCCTTTGATTTACCTGTTTTCCTGTAACCCCCCAAAATAGAGCGGAGCAGATTTATATTCCATGTATGTTCACAGACAACTTAGATGTTATCTGCATAGAACCAAGGACTTGAAGAATACAGACCAGCTATGTTTCCTTTGCCCAAATAAGGAAGGTAATCCAGATGCTTTTATGGGATCCTTTGCTGGGGCAACCTATGGACTGCCATTCCTTTGGGTCCTGGCAGGGAAATAAAGATGCTGAGTCCTGCCTTCTTCTTATAGAGAAATTTTGCCAACATCCGTGGGAAAGAGGGGTCAACTTAGCCAGAGGGCAACGGTTTGCAGCTTTGGAAGTCAGGCCAGATATCAAGTGTCATATGTCCCAAGTTTCCAAATGTCATAACAGAAACAACAATCCTACTCAAAAATTTACCATTATGGAAAGTTCTGTACACAGCTGTACTAACCTGATGCAGTACAGGTACTTTGGGGTAATGTGGGGCAGTACAGGTGCTCTGGGGTAATGTGGGTTTGATGGAGAAGAATAATTATGTTTTTTTTTATGCAAAATGACAGAGATCCCACAGTAAACAGACTGATTTACAAAAATCAACATAATTATGCCAAGACTAACATTTGGGTTTACAAAAAAGCTGAAAACTACCAACCTGTAGAATTATCTTTTACAACCTCTCAGATTTGGTTATATTACATCGGGGGTGCAAACCTGCAACCTTTCAGACTTTTTTATATTACATCGGGGGTACAAACCTACAGCCTCTCAAACTTTGTTATATTAGATCGGAGGTGCAAACCTACAACCTTTCAGACTTTGTTATATGACATCAGGGGTGCAAACCTACAACCTCTCAGACTTTGTTATATTACACCGGGGTGCAAACTTACAACCTCTCAGATTTTGTTATATTACATTGGGGGTGTAAACCTACAACCTCTCAGACTTTGTTATATTCCATCGGGGGTGCAAACCTACAACCTCTCAGACTTTGTCATATTACATTGGGGTGCAAACCTACAACCTTTCAGACTTTGTTATATTACAGTGGGGGTGCAAACCTACAAACTCTCAGACTTTGTTATATTACATCAGGGGTGCAAACCTACAGCCTCAGACTTTGTTATATTACATTGGGGGTGCAAACCCACAACCTCTCAGACTTTGTTATATTACATTGGGGGTGCAAACCCACAACCTCTCAGACTTTGTTATATTACATTGGGCATGCAAACTTACAACCTCTCAGACTTTGTTATATTACATTGGGCATGCAAACTTACAACCTCTCAGACTTTGTTATATTACATTGGGGTGCAAACAATACAATTCCCTTCACCACCACCACAGCATTTAGGAGTAAGTATCGTGTCCTTTTTGTGTTTATTTTAAATATCTAGAGGTGTAGCATCTTTACCTCTGCACTTCTCAGTATGAGGGGCTGTATTCAAGATATCTTCAAGTAAATATTTTTCACTAAGTAATTAGAAAGTTAAAGGGTACAAAGAAGTCAAACCATTTGCACCTCCTCTGTTTTTTACATTGGGATTCTGATTGTGTTAAACTATGACAATTGTTTTGATTTTGGTTCAGTTGTACATATGAATAAGGACCACAGTAGTCTGCCAAGAGAAGGCAATCTCAGGGGCTGCTAAGTGTGTGTGTTGGGGGGGGGGGGGTCATATTCAATTTGGGACTCAGCTGTGTAGTCTGAAGTATAGGAAATTTAAGCTTCCTCACTGAGTAATTAGTATGTGATGAGTATTTTGTACAGTAAAGAGAGTGAAATCTAAAAGCAGTGGTTCCATAGGTAGCAGAAACATATTTTTGAAGTTACTGCCTAAATCACTTCATTAAGCAGTCCGCTGCTTTAATGAAGCCCATTCAGCTATCCTAGGGAGGATTTAGGGAAGCTCTAGTTTAGCTATCCAGGGGGAGGAGTTAGGGAAACTTTGGTTCAGCTATCCTAGGGAGGATTTAGGGAAGCTCTGCTTCAGTTATCCTAGAGAGGAGTTAGGGAAGCTTTGGTTCAGCTTGTGAGGCCTGTGCCCTGGCCCAGCAATCAAGGAGCCTCAATCCTCACCACTAACACCAGACAGTGCATCTCATATGAGAAGAAAGGATAACAAATACATATAGTAAAGTACAATTTCCCTTAAGAGCTCACAGAGATCACAGTCAGTCTGGGGCTGGTTGCTCCCTTGCTCTCCAGGTCAGCAATAAGACTCCCCACTGGTACAGCTATAGGGTCCAGATCTCAGCCTAGCTGGCAAGCTAACCTTCAGTACCCTCTCTGTCCAACCAATGCTTCATGCCCCTGCCCAAGTAGCTGACACACAAACACACACACACACACACACACACACACACACACACACACACACACACACACACACACACACACACACACACTCTTTGAGATAAGTATTTATACAACTTCATAGACACTCCTGGGAAAGGCTGACACAGATTCTCCAGCTGTGCCCCTATACCCAGACTATACAGTAATAATTACTGCCACCACCAGCTAATAATTATCAGCTACCCAAAGGTCCTTAAAAGGGTGTCCAATTATTACTGTGCAATATTATTATCCAATGGTAAGTGTGACTAAACAGTCTTAAGGCTTATTGGAAGGGCTTATTACAGGATCATTTATAAGCATGCAATGTACTCTAGAGCTTAATTATCTCTACATAAACCAACCACAGTTGAAAAGGATTTAAAAATATTTAATAATGAATACTAAAAACACAAGACAATATTACTACACTACAGTGCCATTCAAGAGTTCAGAGAGCACATAGAAACTTAAAATAATTTGGTAGTACAGTTCTGACATAACAGAAAAACACTTAGTCTAATCTTTTTCTAAATCCTAGCTATTGCTACAAGAAAACATACTTCTAAAATAACTTACTTAAGACAACAGGCAGTGCTGAGTTAGATGTCCAAGATCAAAATGCTTAACAATTGAAACATCAGTTCTGATAAACATTACATCTTCTTTTCCACCCTTCCTGGAGTTCCCAAGCTACACATTAAGTGCATTTATATTCTTTTACACTTAGAGCAATAAAAAACATTCCACATGTAAATTCTGGTCATTAACTTTAGCCTTAAAACAATAGGCAGGAATGTGCTAGTCCAGACATAATGACTCCGAGCTCTGGAGATCAAAAGAACATACAAGACATAATTTTAATTTCAAAGAACAGATGTGAAATGCTTGACTTAGCATTCTTTACAGCAGATGGCAATGTTGCCACATTGTTTTAAGTTCATTATTCACAGTATTTACAAATAATAGAATTATGTACCAAATTCTATTTGACTAGGCTGGCAGCCTTCACCCTTCTCTACCAGTCTTCACACAGCTATCCTAGGGGGAGAAGTTAGGGAAGCTCTGGTTCAGCTATCCTAGGGAGAGGAGTTAGGGAAGCTCTGGTTCAGCTAGCCTAGGGAGGAGCTAGAGAAGCTCTAGTTCAGCTATCCTAGGGGGAGGAGTTAGGGAAGCTCTGGTTCAGCTAGCCTAGGGAGGAGCTAGAGAAGCTCTAGTTCAGCTATCCTAGGGGGAGGAGTTAGGGAAGCTCTGATTCAGCTATCCTAGGGAGGAGCTAGAGAAGCTCTAGTTCAGCTATCCTAGGGGGAGGAGTTAGGGAAGCTCTGGTTCAGCTATCCTAGGGGGAGGAGTTAGGGAAGCTCTGGTTCAGCTAGCCTAGGGAGGAGCTAGAGAAGCTCTAGTTCAGCTATCCTAGGGGGAGGAGTTAGCGAAGCTCTGGTTCAGATATCCTAGGGGGAGGAGTTAGGGAAGCTCTAGTTTAGCTATCCTAGGGAAAGGAGTTTGGAGAACTCTCGTTCAGCAGTCCTATGGATTAGGAGTTAGGGGTACTCTAGTTCAGCTATCATAGGGAGGAGTTAGGGAAGCTCTGATTCAGCTATCCTAGGGGGAGGAGTTAGGGAAGCTCTAGTTCAGCTATCCTAAGGGAAGGAGTTTAGAGAACTCTTGTTCAGCAGTCCTAAGTAGTAGGAGTTAGGGGAACTCTAGTTCAGCTATCCTAAGGAGGAGTTAGGGAAGCTCTGGTTCAGCTTTCCTAGGGGAAGGAGTTTAGAGGACTCTCGTTCTGCAGTCCTGAGGAGTAGGAGTTAGGGGAACTCTGGTTCTGCTATCCTAGGGAAATAAGTTAGCAGACCTGGGGGGTGTTACAGGGACTCTGCTTCAGCTGTCCTAAGGGGGAGGAGCTAGGGAAAATTTGGTTTGGATATCATAAGCAGAAAAAGTCAGGAGAAATTCTAGTTTTGCTAGCTAGGAGGAATGAGTTAGGAAACCTCTGGATTGGCTGTCCTAGTAAGAAGGAGTTAGAGAAGGACTGGATTGGCTATCTTGGAGCAGAAGTTAGGGAGACTGGATTGGCTATCCTAGGATGGAGGAGGTAGGCATCTCTTCATGGGGGCACCTCTTGGCAAGTGTCATCAGGAAGGTATGTTCTGGGTGTGCACTACATAACATAGGCAGTGTGGGCAGATGTGAAGCATATGTGTGGTGCCATGTAAAGAACAGTATACTGTGTGTCATACATACCTGCCCAAACTCATGCAGGGGGGTAACTTTTAAGACCATAATGAATAATCTTTGTCAGCTATATATTATGGCCATATAGCAAAAACTCTTGCCTCGTAGGACCTAGTATATCAAAACATGGCAGGGAGACATACAGGTCACCTGGAGGACAGGAGGGCATGATGTTCATAATGATGGTGCCCAAAACTGGCCACGTTCCTAAAGTAAAGAGAATGATCCTGCACACGGTCATTATGTCTGAACCTTCACTGACCTTTCCACTGTGCTATCTGCTCTGCTACATGCACTGACCTTTCCACTGTGCTATCCCCTCTGCTACATGCACTGACCTTTCCACTGTGCTACCCCCTCTGCTACATGCACTGACCTTTGCACTGTGCTATCCCCTCTGCTACATGCACTGACCTTTTCTACTGTCCTATCCCCTCTGCTACAGGCACTGACCTTTCCACTGTGCTATCCCCTCTGCTACATGCACTGACCTTTCCACTGTGCTATCCCCTCTGCTACATGCACCGACCTTTCCACTGTCCTATCCCCTCTGCTACATGCACTGACCTTTTCTCTGTGGTATCCCCTCTGCTACATGCACTGACCTTTCCTCTGTGGTATCCCCTCTGCTACATGCACTGACCTTTGCACTGTCCTATCCCCTCTAATACATGCACTTGGACCAGAAATGTCAGTAATCCACAAGTGTTGTAGTTTGCAAAATAAATTCAACATTTAGAAACAACTCCTTCTTGCACTGCAGTTTCTTGTTCTCCTCAATTCAGAACTCTTTAGAGTTGCAATTAGGTTCCCACTAGTCGCAGAAACATCCCCCCCCCACACACACACACACACACACACTGCCCTCCTTCGGCCCACCTGTGTATGTTCACACACACACACACTGCCCTCCTTCTGCCCACCTGTGTATGTTCACACACACACACACACTGCCCTCCTTCGGCCCACCTGTGTATGTTCACACACACACACACTGCCCTCCTTCAGCCCACCTGTGTATGTACACACACACACACACTGCCCTCCTTCGGCCCACCTGTGTATGTACACACACACACACACTGCCCTCCTTCGGCCCACCTGTGTATGTACACACACACACACACTGCCCTCCTTCGGCCCACCTGTGTATGTACACACACACACACACACTGCCCTCCTTCGGCCCACCTGTGTATGTTCACACACACACACACACTGCCCTCCTTCGGCCCACCTGTGTATGTACACACACACACACACTGCCCTCCTTCGGCCCACCTGTGTATGTACACACACACACACACTGCCCTCCTTGGCCCACCTGTGTATGTACACACACACACACACTGCCCTCCTTCGGCCCACCTGTGTATGTACACACACACACACACTGCCCTCCTTCGGCCCACCTGTGTATGTACACACACACACACACACACTGCCCTCCTTCGGCCCACCTGTGTATGTACACACACACACACACTGCCCTCCTTCGGCCCACCTGTGTATGTTCACACACACACACACTGCCCTCCTTCGGCCCACCTGTGTATGTACACACACACACACACTGCCCTCCTTCGGCCCACCTGTGTATGTACACACACACACACGCTGCCCTCCTTCGGCCCACCTGTGTATGTTCACACCGTTTGAATGCTTTGCGTTTTTCCTTTGTTTTCGTTTTTCGTTTAGCACTGTCTTACTTTTCCTTTCTTAATTTCAACAATTGTCATATCAGTGTGACAAGGAGTTATGACTGTATCCTGAAAATAAACCTTGGCATGTAATCCTGGCTTGATTTTATATGTTTCCACTTGCAAACTTTGTGACAATGAGCATCATTTAACTAGACAGCTTTTGAGTTCTACAGAACATTACTTACTCCATATTGTGTTTATCAATTTAACAAACTAATAATACTTGCAACAGCCTGTTTTAGCTTTGTGAGCCTGTTCTTAGCACGATAACATCCTTCCCGCTCTGTTGTGCGGGACTTTCTGTACTTCTGTGTTTGATCCTGCAGATTTCCTTAATCTTAAACAGTAATCTCTCCCCATGTCACAGATAACTTTCTGATCATGTTTGGAACAATTGCCCCTGTTGGTAGGTAGTTCGGCAATATCCCATCACAAGAGAGTTCACTGTCGGGACTATAACATCTGAGGGTTTTTATTTGGCATACTTCTTGTTCATTGTGCCATCATACGCAGTACTTAGGCCTTACATGAACCCCAACAACAAAAAGAAAAGAGAGATCATCTAATTGAACGTTGCAACACCTTAGAAAGGAGTGTGGGCATCATACCCTTCATTATAGCGTTAACAATCTGCAGTTTTCTGTACTGATTTACACTGTCTTGTTAGTGAACATGGCAGCTTCTGCTAAGACTGACAAAGGTAGCAGAAAGTTAGGTCCACACTGTGCTAATAATTTTACAGGGGCAACTGCTAACAAAGGAAACAGTGGGGAGCCTTTCCATTTCACTGAACTCCAGTGTGAATTCACATTAAAAACTGCAAAAGTAGATTTGCAGTGTTACACACAAGCTGAGATGGGGAAGGCATAGAAATGTCTTGAATGGGAAAAAGAATGACTTTTGACAAAATAAAAATGTCATGCATCATATCTAAGAGTGGAGTCCTGATCTAAGATTTGTTTTGTTTTAACCATATGTATTTTCACACTGAAAATCGATGTGTTAGCAAATTCATTCTTGCGGCATGTCGAGGTGTATCCAGTCATCTAGCACTACTGCATATGACACGGTAGACTTATGGAATGCCAGTCTGGTACAACCATATATACACCACGGTGTATACATTAACTGTTAATAGGAACAATTTAGCCATCTTGAAGGTGCTAAATGGCCAGTCTTCAAACACAGAACTAAAACAAACAGGATATTCGCCAGAAAAGAAGGCAAGTGGAAAATATCCTTGTCACGTTAAGACATTCGTTAAGTGTTTTAGCATGACAGTTTTAATATATATATATATATATATATATATATATATATATATATATATATATATATACTGTATGCCATAGAAAAAGGGGGAGCATGCTTGTCAATTGAAGAAACAGAGAGCCATGGAAGGTTGAATATGACTCAGTAAAAGTTAATGTCAGATCTACAGTGCAGTAGAAAGTCTTTGTTTAACAATTCAGAATGGTATGAACAGTACAAAACACATTGGAGACACGCTCTCCGTTTTCACTGTTTTAAGATATTACTGTGGACTAAAGACTCCAGCCTTGTCACATAAAGTAGCGACAAAAGGGCGTTTTGTTGCCAGCCCATACAGATGCAGTGCATCATATACCTAGTGTTTGACTCTCGGGATTGGTGCCCCATGGTACTGATGTACGCCCTCAGTGCTGATTATAATTAGAGGGTGCATGGGGGCAGCCCCCTTCTGAAGGTTGTAGGATCCTACTGCCTGTAGAGAAAATGTTTTTCTTTTTGGATGTTGCTTGACACTTTCTGATTTGGTAATCTCATACAGAACCCAAAACATCAGTTATTTTTCCTGTAAGAGCTTGCTGTAAAAATCTGAGATTTCTTCTGTAGCCACACGCTGGAAAAACAGTCTCAAACCACACTGCAGTAAGGCCAATGAATCCAATGTAGTCACAAAAATTCCACTCTTTTCATAAAAACTTCAGAATAGCTCCACACAGTAATAAAACAGTCTAGTGCCTTGGCTTCCACAACCTTTTTAGAGTACCTGAGATTTTTGTCTATATTGTTAAAGTCAGTCCTGAGCCTAGACTTAGAAGAATGATTCTGCATAAGCTGTTAGAAACTGGGACAGACTGGTGAGAGAGGTAGCTTGTAGATACTGTTCTTTGTTCCCCTACTTCATGCTAGAATAAACATGGTACCCCTTATTAATGTCCTAATACTGTCATTAGAATGAGGGCTCCCACTTCTCAGCATACCTGCCAGTACCACCGATCCAAGTGTTTACGGAAAGGCCACAGGGGCAATCAGCCAACAGATCATTTCTCATACCCCAACGGAAATATGTTCACACGCTCTAGCATGTCCCCATTAAGGTTCCAACCTCAGGGAACTGAAATACGATACACAAACAAGTAATGTTATTGTTCCTATTAGCTGTCTGTTGAAAGGAGCCATGGAAAGACATCAAGGGTACAGAAATGCTCCCTGCAGTGGTTCACAAGGCTCACTCTGATTAGTTAATGGTATCTGGCCAAGAATGATGTTTAATTCAGACACAGAAGCTGTAATACAAAATGTTCAGCTTTTTATGCATTTATGTGCAAGAGCAAAATTATACATTCCTGAAATGTATGTCATCAGGTCTGCAGACAGCAGTATAAGTGAATGAAGTACTTCTGTGCAAGACATTCGTAGCTCGCTATCTTCTTCAAAGTACATATACAATTTGAACCTCTATTGCAGCACTTGATAGACAGTCATCACTATGGAAAGGCAGTCCATCATTATGTTCACGCACTGTAAGTGCCTTAAAAGCTGGCATGCCTTGTGCATGTACCTTGTATAAAAATTAGTGAAGTTAGGAATTCACTTTTCAGTGCCTCTACCCCCCACCCCCCATGCAGAGTATCAGACATTTCAGTACCATCTAAATACAGGGTTTGTTGAATGCAGGCCTTCTGTTGCTCATATAACTGAAAAACAAATGCAAGATGCTATTTTTTTCTTTTTGTTTTATGAAATCATTTCTGGCAATTCACTCTGGCTGTGGTATATATTTGAAACAACCTTTCCTTTAATATTTAACAAATGTTCTCCATCATTCATTTGGATTTTTTATTATATTTGTGGTAATCTTTGTGACTACTGCTTACTTGACCAACATTGTTGTTTACAGAATGATGGATCTGCTGCTAGCATTATGTTCACATAGGTAAAGGTCAGATTAGACATGGCATTTACTGTGTAGGCTGTAGGGCCACTACTGGAGGATAAACAAAAAGCAGACAAATAGGATTCTTAAAAGAGAGTATGCCATGGCTGATCTGCCTGCCCCTGGTGTGCAGAACATGTGCCAATAAACAGTAGTGCCTGAGTACCGCACATAATCTAACTCACAGATTGTCATAAGAAGTACCAAAGCTGTCAACTAACAGTGCTGTGACGCAGTCACTATTCTTTACCAATGGGCATTTTATTCCCACTTGCAGAGTACAAGGAATCACATCATGACTTCCAGTGTCACTGTAAAGGTACCCAAAGTGCAAAGCAATTCTTAAAAGCATGTAGCCTGACAGAGTCTTAGTCATACTTAAAGTAAGACACAAAAACCTCAGGCAGACTTATGCATACACTGCTATGTACACATATATGGTTGCAGACACTGCTGGAAAACACAACATAATTAGAAAAGTGTTCCCATAACCAGACTGTGTCTTTGCTGGAGAACATTTGCTCCAACAACCAGTGCAGGCTGGTCTTCCTATAAAGAAGGGCAGTGTGACCTGAAAACACAGTTGCACGGTGTCACACATGGAAAGCAAGTCCATAATGACATGTAAATTGTATCTATCTAGCTAATAGGTAGCTTTCAAATCTATTCTTTGTTAAAAATGTCAGTCCCAGTAGGCCAGTGGCCTCTTTTCATGGAGACCCAAGGTAGTACTTTTACTATTAGCAGAAAAGTTTCCAGGGCATTAGGAAACTTCCACAACTCTTTTCAATAGGTACCATGGGATCTTTTACATCCATCTGAGCAACCAGCAGCTGAAGGAGAAGGAAGCTTTGTTTAGCATCTCATCTGACTGATGACACACTCAGGAGTGTAGCACTCTCCTAATGCTGCATTGCATTGTCCGCACTCTGATCACCGGGAATGGGAATAGAATCCACAGCAACAAATTTTGCCTAATGTGCATGGAGGAGTAATGGTTTGCTCACAGGGTAAACATTTCATGAACTGCATAGCTCATGTGGCTAATATACAGCATGACACCCTGGGCACATTAATTACAGTGTAAAATGAACCCCCAATTTGTTGGCACACTTTGCACCAATACAAGGTAGGATGTCTAGGCTGTTCTTGCTGGTAGTCTGCATGTATATCTACAACTTGCAAAGGGCTCACAGCACCAAAGACATGCAGAAAATGCAATGAGCCCCCAATGTGCATCCTTAACCCTGACAGAAACAATAATGTGCCTCCATAGGGCTAAGGCTGTAGTGTATAAACTGTTACACTATGAGTGTCTGCAGTCACTTTTTTGTTTTCTGAATTACATGTTCAGTCGTTTCTCTGTGCTTGCACAAACACAGACATGCACACACACTAAGCTGATTTTCTGTATGTCAGCCTGACTCCTTAAACCCCAGAAATTTCTTTTAACACACTGCCAACAACACACACTGCAGCAATGTGGAGTACATCAGGTATACAGGTTGACATGATCTGTGCCCTTTAAATATCAGCTGATGATCCAGACTGGATATAATCTGCTTGCTGTAAGAATGTACACCATACTGAATATTTGGATGTACAGCATACTGACTGAATGTATACAATACTGAATGTTTGAATGTACATGATACTGAATGTTTCACTCTGAGTTGTAGGAATGTACACCATACTGAATGCTTGAATGTACACCATACTGACTGAATATACATAACACTGAATGTTTGAATGTACACAATACTGAATGTTTCACACTCTGAGTTGTAGGAATGTACACCATACTGAATGTTTGAATGTACACCATACTGACTGAATGTACACAATACTGAATGTTTGAATTACACAGTACTGAATGTTTCACTCTCTCAGTTGTAGGAATGTGCACAATACTGAATGTTTGAATGTACACCATACTGACTGAATGTATACAATACTGAATGTTTGAATGTACATTATACTGAATGTTTCAATCTCTGTGAGTTGTAGGAATGTTTACCATACTGAATGTTTGAATGTACACCATACTGACTGAATGTACACAACACTAACTGTTTCACTCTTTGAGTTGTAGGAATGTACACCATACTGAACATTTCATTTTCTCCTGTAGGAATGTACACCATACTGCACTTTTCACTCAGTGTGCTATAGAAATGTACACCCATTATTTATTTATTTATTGGCATTTGTTTACCAGGAAAGTCCAGCTGGGTCCAGGGTACCCATTTTTAGTGGAGGCCCAGAGAAAAAAGCTCCAAGCAAAATTTACACACACAACCAATTAAAGCAGTGTTAATTTGGAGATTCTACATGCATAGATAATTAACACTAATAGATATACATTTAGAGTTACACTTAACATAGTTGAACTTGATCAAGACTTGCTAATTTACAATTGTCCAAGGTTATTAACAGAAAGAGAAGACAGAGAGATGTCAGAGAGAGTAAAGATGAGGCTGTGTGAAGGAGAGATACAGTGGGTTAAGGTGGTAGGAGAGAAAGGATAGGATTTAGGTGGAAAAAAGATGGTGAAAGAGATTCTGAAGGAAAAAGCTGAGAAGTGATACTGACATACGTTAGGCTTTAGAGAGTTGAGAAATAGAGAGAGAGAGACAAGTTTTGCTGAGAGATTTTTTTTTTTCAGCAGAATGTTGGAATAACAGGATGGGGTTTTGTAGAAAGGCTTTTCGGCCAGGTTTAACACAGGAGCATTTTTGAGATTTAGCAAGATATTCTTTTTGTGCATGTTTGAAGGCTGGAAGGCTAGGGTTGCCTCTGATGTTTACTATATTTTGGCTACAGAGGGGGAGTATGGGTCTATATTGAAAGCTTGAATGCCCTATTAATCGAATACTTAAACGCCGACACATATTCCACAAACCACAAATACACCGAATGCCCTAAACCATGAAATTCAAAAGCTCGAACCATCATAGTTGTCCCACCCCACGCTCCGCTACAAACTACCTACCCAAACAAACTAAATAAACACATAAATACACTAAACTAAACCCTACTTCTAACCCTACAATACATCTTGCATATACCATCTATGCACTTACCTTAACCAGCACCCTAACCCTAAGGTCCGTAACTATCTTACAATTACCTTAACAAGTTATACCGAAACAAACTAAATAATCCACACACATACACGTAACAAAACCCTACATCTAACCCTACACTAAATCTCACATACATTACCATCTATGCACTTATCTTAACTCGCACCCTAACCCTAAGGTCCGTAACTATTGCACACTTACCTTACGAAGCTGTACCACGGAAGGGCCAACCATGACGGTTCCAAGTTTTGGATTTCACACTTCAGGACGATCGATGTTTACTCGGTTCGATGAAGACATGTTGGCGTTTACATATTCGGGTAAGTGCGTCTTCGAGAATGTAATAGGGAACCAGGGAGTACAGACTATGACCTGCTGTATTATTAGGTTTGTGTACGGCAAGAAGTTGTTTATTCTCTGATCTTAGGGGTCTTTAGGGAAGGTAGCTGTGGAGTATGGTATTTAGACTGGGGCAATTACTGGGATTATATATAATTTTATGAGCAGTTAAGAGCTGTAACTAAGATGTTATGGAAGCTCAAGCCAGTTGAGAGTTTTAAGGGCACTACAGTGATACCTACAATAGGCTGCATCTGTTGTGAATTTTTGCAACTTTATTATAGTATGATTCCAATTTTGATTTTAGGGACATATTGAGGTTTGATAATAGCCGCACCGTGTGAGGGCAGCAGATGGGTGGTGGTGAGGGTGATTTTTGTGGCTGTATTTAGAAGTTTCTATCCGTCAAGCATACCTAGTTTCTGATGATTTTTTTTAATATTGGCCTGCCTATTTTCTGATGATTTTTTTTTATATTGGCCTGTATGTGAAGGTCTGGTTTAAGATTTTCATCTGTTGTTACACGTAAGAGTTTGTCATGGAGTACTACTTCAACTTTGTTGTTAGTCAAAGAAATTATCCTGAACTTGATTTTATCCAGAGTGAGTGCTTTAGGGGTGAAGAAGAGTAAATTTAAACTGAGACTTGCTCAAAGGGGTTATAAGCCGCATGAAGTTGATAGAACTTTAGAAGACATACACAGATTAAGATCAAATAGAGCGGCACCCTATTTTTCTGATTATATACACGAACCTATAGTTGGACAAGTAGATAATGAGCAAATAAAAATACAAATGTATTACACTAATGACAGGAAGGACATCATTGATATCATTTATAGGCACTGGTCGATTCTCACCAGCAACCAGGAGATCGGGTCATTAGTGGGCATCACTCCTAAGTTCCAGTATAAAAATAGGAACAATCTTAAGATGCTACTTTGTCGTCGCCATGGTGGTCGAGATAAAGTGGCCTTGTTGGGAACCCATCCCTGTAAACAATGTCAATATTGCAGGTACATATGTGAAGCGAATACTTTTGAGCACCCAGATACTGGTCAGATATTCATGTTTAAAGTTGATGCCACATGTAATACAGCTAACTTGGTATACTTGGCTAGGTGCCAAGAATGCCAAGCTTTCTATATCGGTAAGACTAATAGGGCATTTTAAATTAGGATTAGAGAACACTTGTATGCCATTAGGATTGGACATAGTAACAATGCATTGGCTAAGCACGTAGGCCAATATGGTAATCAACACAATTTTACTTTTATGGCTATACATAGTGTCCTATCAATATTAAGACAAGGGAATATTCATAACACTACTGACAGAGTAGAAGTTAATTGCATGATTCGCCTTAGAGCAGACAAAGGCAGTGGCCTTAATGAACGAGCTTCCGTTCGACCAGCGTTAAGAGCCAGACGCTTTAAATAAGCGCTATTTACAATAATAACAACCCGTATATCTATGTTCACTTAGGTTTTAGTGTAAATATATAACGATAGGCTTCTATAAATGCCTATAAAGTATTTTAAAGATATTTGTTATAAATGTACGCAATTTGTCAATTGCTGACTTTTTTAACTTGTGTCCTTGACGATTAGCGACTTCTATTAGTTTTGTGAGTATTGTTTTGTATGATTAGCATACTTATAATGTTTTTGATAGTTTTATACATGAATGGTATACGTAGAATAACACAGTTTAATGCATTCATAGTACATAGTGGAAAAATTTTATTTAAATATTTTATTCATTGAGCTTCATGCAACAGTTTATGCTTTCAAATGCTGTAGCAATTATTATTATTTAGATATGCTTTCCTAGTAACAAACATTATATATTAGTATGTTTTAGTAAGTATTGAATGATGTGTACCTAGAAAATTCTCTATAGACGTGAATTTACTCTATCTAATATAGAAATGTCATGATACTGAACCTTCCTTAATGAAACTTTCAATAATCTGGTTTGTACCACTTTAAAGCTTTATAAGATGTAACACATGACTACTATAAAAGGAGCAGACTGATTTTTTGAATGTTAACGGTCTGAGGAAGCAAATGTGAAAGCGCTTACCGACAACAATTTTATTAAATAAACTTTTTTGCTTTTATATCTAAGCTTGGTTCTTGGAAAACATACCAGTAGCAGATACAGGCACTTTATGAATAGATTATTGAGAAGCCTTGGTTACCTCTCTGCTTTTATATTTGGCTTGTTTTTTACTGTTTGGTTTCTGAACAGAGGGGGATTTACACCGTTGTTTGCAAATTTTTGGTTATAACAAATGTGAGTTACTGAGCCATAGTTCAGTAACGGAGAAAGCTTTGTGAGTTGTGTGTTGTAGGTAGATGAGACTGTTAGAAGAGCAGATGATAGTTGAATCTGTGAAAGTAATGCAAGATGATGCAACCGTTTCTACGACATGTTTAAGCAGTAATAAATACATCTTTGTAACGACCATACTGAACTTTTCACTGTGTCCTGTAGGAATGTACACCATACTAAATGTCTCACTCTGTGCCATAGGATTGTACACCATACTAGATATGTCACTCTGTGTCCTGTACGAATGTAATGTATACCATACTGAAAATTTCACTTTATCTTGTAGGAATGTACACCATATTGTGCATTTCACTCCGTGCACTTTTGGAATGTACTTCATACTGAATGTTTCACCCTGTTCGGTAGCAATGTATACCATACTGCACATTCCACTGAGTATTTTGATTTGTGTACTGAATATCTTGTTCTATGTGGTTTAAAATGTACAGTGTATTGAGCATTTTGTTCAGTGTGGTGTATGACTGTAGAGCGTTTAAACACAGCAAGTCCACAGGCTTGGAGAAAACGAGCCGATCAATGATAATTAACGTAGAACTTTATTCGAGTAAAACATAAAAATAAGATACCATCAAGCGCTTTCGCCTGGATAAGTACCAGGCTTTTTCAAGATAATCCATTTTTCAAATTGCAGGTTTAAATACTTCACCAGTTAAATCATGTGACCAGAGTGTTATTAAGTTAGATATGCACTCTAACACTCTGGTCACATGATTTAACTGGTGAAGTATTTAAACCTGCAATTTGAAAAATGGATTATCATGAAAAAGCCTGGTACTTATCCAGGCAAAAGCGCTTGATGTTATCTTATTTTTATGTTTTACTCGAATAAAGTTCTACGTTAATTATCATTGATCGGCTCGTTTTTCTCCAAGCCTATGGACTTGCTGTGTTTATCTGGTCTGGACCTTTACTAGTTTTTGTTACTGTAGAGCGTTTACCTAC
>NC_056744.1:1827900253-1827927753 GCF_019279795.1 Protopterus annectens
CACACCTGAAGTCAACTCCTCGTTGGTCCAATCCGACCATAAGCTTATCACTCTTGATATCCACATCCCACCCCCACCCCCCATGAAGGAAACCACGGTAAAAAATGTCTCAGAAACCAACTTCATGCTTCTTAAGACAGAAGTGGTGAACTTCATGACACCCATACAGATGGAAAATACAGTTACAACTGTTGAATCCTACACAAATGCACTCTATAAGCACTTACACAAGTGCATGGATCATGCTATCCCAAACAGAACCAAGATGCTATCCTCCAAAAAAAAGGAAGCCAATCTGGTGGTCCCCTGGTGTAAACAAACTGTACAACAAAAGGAAGAAACTGTTGCAGAAAAGAGGAAAATCCCAGCATGCAAAAAACTCCCTTACCAGCCTCAGTAAGAACCTGAGATCCCTCATAAAATCCTCCAAAGCTAGTTACGAAAATAAAATTGCCAAAGATTCCAAAGACAACCACAAGGCATTCTATAGCTATGTCAAGAATCTAAATGGCAATGCTCAGATCTGCTCTGAGTTACAGCACAAAGGTACGAAAATTACAGAACCAAATGATATTGCCAACATCCTGGCAGATAGGTTCAGTGCTAACTTTACCCCCCTCTCACCCCCTAAAGGGCCCATATCTATACAGGAAGAATGCAGAGTCCCTGTAATCACAACTACGCAGGTCTCATGCCTGCCAATCACCCATTTGTTCCCCATGCAGCAAGAGTGGAATGCAATAATCTGAGCATCCATCAGGGTTTTTCTGCATGGATGCCGTAACACCCAGTTCCCACTCAGTAACCCTGACCAACAGTATACTTACAGTAAGGGACCCCCAAGTATACACATTTCCAATTATGCCAGGTAAGAACAAACATTCAAAATACTGAAAGCAAAAAAAAAAAAAAAAAAGATTGAACTAATGTGGGGAGGGCCCACACTCCCCATTCTTAAATATAACAAATCCATGGTCACACAGACTAAGAAAAAAGACAAGAGGCCAAAACACACAAGACATAACTACTCATACCTCTCAAGTACTTTGCACAACAAATCAAGACAAAGCCAAAAGTAATGCCCAAAGTAAAGGATGGTCATCAAATAGTGCTTTAATTTAGGTAAAAGGTTAACACTACAACATGTCATGCATCGGCATCAATGATCTGAATGACAACAGCAATTGTTAACCACCAACGTACAGTAAAAGTTATCTTAGCATTATAGCCACTTAGATGAACCAGCATTTCTCACTTTGCCTTTCTCATACTACACACCCTCACATCCAGTTGCTCTTACCCACATTTGCTGAAATAAATTGTAAGCATTTTTCCACGTCTTGAAGCCCCAGATTAATCATATGCTGGTTTGTGAACACCCATGGCCTAATCCTCTGTGTTCTTCTGCAACACACAGTATCTACCAGCTTTCGTATCACAACAGACCAAACTACTGCACTCCCTCACCAGGAAGGGTAAAGCAGTGGCAACCATTCACTCCCACCTTCCCATCAGCTCCCTCAGTGCCCATGTAATCACTAACTGAAGCATGGTCAGCTGGGTCACAGTCACTCATTTGTCCTTCTGCACCCTGGCACCAGCTTTCATTTTTGTATTTTTTTTTTTTAAGAACCCCAGTTGGATGTATAATCGTTTGATAAATAGCACTAAAACCAGTGTGCAAATATGCTCTAAAACTCTCTGGAACTGTGTAAAGGGTTTCTGGTTTGTCATACAATGCTGCTTTGCTTTTGTGGATCGGTGAATGTTCACAGATGTTAAGGAAAGACTTTGATGAGACTACAGAACTGCAGTTTAACTTTAGCTGAAGTTCTTTTAGAAGAGGAATTTCTAAGATGTGGTTAGCTTTTTATATGTTTTTGAAAACTGCAAAAGTATGCAGTACATACTTTAGATAACTTTCTGCAAATTCTGTTTAGAATTCTCCAAGATTAGAAACAGTGCATCCAAAAAGCATTTTAGAAGTGAAACTGTTGTTCTAAAGGAAAAGCTCACACTCTATAAAGTAAGTGAGTGCCATGACAGCACAGAGTACAGCTAAACATCTCGCATTATAGAAAGAGTTTGACTATGAAGATGTTTGTGAAGGACACAGAAAATAGTGACAGATTGCTTTGTTAGGAGGAACCCCCAAAGGAAATGAGGGAACCTGGATGTTGAGTGTGCAAGAAGGACTCCGCGTGGAATTTAGCAACACTGTAAGGAGATTTGTTCAGAGTCTCTAAGTCTGTGAGAAGATGAACAAGACACATCTGGAAAGATGAGAGAAAAAACACTTTCAGTTAAACCAGTTTCTGCAGAACTCTGTTCCTACGCAGGACTCTGTAGTGATACTGATTAAAAATGCACCAGCTTCAGGCAGGGCCTTCTCCCACCTTGTACGATTCTCTGTGAGGATAAGAAGTCAATAGACTATCCAAGGCAGGATGAGTCTAGAACAGTTTTTTACTTTGAGGAGGAAGTCCCTAAAGTAACTAATCAAAACCTTCTGAGCTACTGATTAATAAGACAGTTGCAATTAATTCTCCACTTTTATTACACTGTTTGAGAGCTCTAAACTAAAATTTCAAGGTTGAATGTTGCTTTCATTTTTAAAATGATCCCTTTCTTGGATTACATTGATTATTTTATTAAATTCTTGCCTATATTGGATGAGTATATCAGTTTAACTTCATGAAGAAAAATTTACAGTGCAAAATTGTCCCCTATGTCAGTATGCATTATAGAACAGTACAGGGTGTGGGACACTGGAAATCATGAACAGCCAGCTGCCAGTGATGTTTTATAGCACAAATTTCCATTAAAACGTGTTTTTATTTATAAAGTGGATGCAAAAAAAAATCTGGCAAGGCGGCAGACATCTAACCCCTTGAGTATAAATAGCAACCACAACAAATAGAGTTATTTGGTCAATGGTATAAACTGTCCAAATGGAATTAATGTATCACACCCCACAGAAAAACATAAATATATGATTTCATTAAATTAACTGCTGTGGTCACCATAACTGTTGTATGATCTAACTTAAAATTGTATTACAGTTATACAACGGAAAACAAAAGTAACTGCAATGCAAACAATATGAGGTGGAAAGTAAATTTTAATTTCTCATAGTCATACATATTCCTTTATATCTGAAAAAAATAGATGCAAAATGAACACGGAGTTCCACACTCTACAGGTTACAGAAACATTAGCAATTATTAACACAGAATAACTTCTGTTTTAGATGATTGACAATTAGTTTCACAAACCAACTTGAGTTCCTTTGCTTGAACTGCTGATTTCTTTGAAAACCTACTAATAAATTAAGTAAATAAATATATAGAAAACACATTGTCAGGATCACAGGTCCAGCGTAATGTTACTGTAAAGAGACCACTGGCCTGGTCACAAAACTATAGGGTCTGTTTCTTACATATTTACATCACAAATATTTACAATATCTTGCCTTTAATTACACTGTGATAATGAAAGGGTTTAGCGCTTAACTTGAGCATGTTGCGGGCAACACTGCTGTTAATGTTAATTACACAGTTACACAACTACATGGAAAGCAACATGTAACAAGTACTGATTATAAATAAGCAGGCACCCTAAATAAAGTACTTTCTTGATGTCATTTCTGCTATAAAGCTTGCAAAACGTTTTTTTCTTTTTTCTATAAAACAGCTCAGATAACAGAACATCTACGGTTCTGTTTGCTATAGCCTTTGTTCAGTATTGTAACTCATTGCTGTTAGTAACATACGGTTCTGTTTGCTATAGCCTTTGTTCAGTATTGTAACTTTGTAACTCATTGCTGTTAGTAACATACGGTTCTGTTTGCTATAGCCTTTGTTCAGTATTGTAACTCATTGCTGTTAGTAACAATTGGCAGCATGAGTTTGCAAAGTTTCAATAAAATAGTATAAAAAGGTAGTGTATGGTGTCAACTGATGCACTGAAGCACTGGGAATTATTTATTTATTTATTTTGTAACAGATGAGTAAAAGCTACTAGATTATTTCTACTTCCCATTTAAAACCTTTAATTTTTTAACACTTCACTTGTGGAACATGGTTCTCTTTTACCTAAAGTTTTAAAAAGTAATAGATTTTAAAGAAATTTTGATAAAAAAAGTCTTGAGGAACCTGCTAGTTTGCCTGCCTGGATGCCTGTTCTACCTAAACAGGGTGTTCATGTAGTCATCCGGGTTTAGGCTTGTCCGACTGGGGACCGTGACTGCAGAAGAAATCTTAATCACCAGGGATCTAAACCTTGTCATCACAATAAACAAAACATGCTGGAGGGATAGGTGGTTCCTGACCCAGAGACTCCCCAGACTCTGTAATAGATTGCCCATACATGTAAAGCAAAGTGCCTTTTTGGACCTCTTCAAAAGGAACCTTGACGATTGGATGGGAGAAAGGAAATTCACCCCGGGGATCATGTCAGTCGCCCTGCTAGACAGGGGTCCAGGGAAGTAAATAGTGTGGGAAGAAATAGCCAGGGAATTGTTATGGCTAAGCTTGTATAGGCCCTAGGGCTGATAGCCTAGTACCAACCTATGAACCTATGAACCTATAAAGCAGGGATGGTTTACGACAAACTGAAAATGAGGGGTCGGGGTTGATATAATGATTAAGGTGTTATCTCACAAACACAAGGTACACAGTTTGATTCTCACTTTAAAGGGGAGTGGGTTTAATATAATGATTAAGGTCTTTGCCGCAGACACAAGGTACAGGGTTTCATTCTGACCTCAGGTTATTGGCTAGGCTTAAAATGCCCGATCAGGGCACTTAGTCTAGTATTCACCTATGAACCTAAATGTCCCAAAGGGATAACTAAAGGGGTAACTAAAGGGATAACTAAAGATTCTTAGCCATATTCAGAGAACCTTAGTAGTGAATCCTCTTCTGCAGAAGAAAAAGGCAAACATAGACTGTTTTCTACAAACACCTTTATTAGTCAATGGATAAGAATTCAGCTAAGATTCTGTAGCTATCCATTTGGGACATGCATCTTAAAGGAATAATACATTCAGACAGGACTGAGACCATATAGTTTACTGAGCTTACATTAAATGACCTAGACAAACAAACCGAGCATTTGGAAATGAGACATTAAGAAAGTACCTTAGTTCTAGCCTAAAGCAGTTTTCAGACAGAAGAAGGGGGCTCAGTAAAATAAGCTGTCTTAAAGAAAGTATTTTACAGGTAGCCCTTACTTAAAGAAAACATAATGCTCTTACATCTTAGTCATACATTAATGTACTTTACAAATCTGTAGCATAAAACATATCACTCAGTAAGTCTTTCGGCTTTTCCCGGTTAGGGGTCGCCACAGCGGAACTCCGGTCCGCTAATGATTGGCAGTAGATTTTTACGTGCTGGCTTGCTGGGCCTAACGCACAACCTTCAATGAAGGAACACCCATTCACGCATGTCGACACACAGAAGACGCTCTAACTGAGAATCGAATGTGCAACGTCTAACTGTGAGGTGACAACGCTACCGCAGCACCACCACCGCAGGAATTAAAGGTGTTGTTTGATTACATGATCAATAGGATGTACGTGATGGATTGTAAGGTAGCACTCAGCCAAACCTGTAAATGCAGCAGGTGTAATGTAGTGGAGACAGGTGTGATTTATACTGTTATGACAGACTGTCTGGAACAACAGTCCCAGTAGGGCAGTGGTCATTGGTCACTCATAGGTTCATAGAGTAGCACTAAGCTAACTGCCCTTGCAAGCCATTTTAAGCCTAGCCAATTATTCCTTGTGAGACTCAAACCCTGCACCTTGTGCTTGCAAGGCAAACACCTTAACCATTAGGCCACCCTCCCAACCCTACCTTTATACACTTGTAGTGAAGACTTTTATTTAGTTCTAGAGGTACAGCAGGGGGAGAGCGTGTACAGGACTTACAGATGTTTTATCTGAGCTTGCCCCCACCATGCTGCAAGGCATGCCAGTATGCTTCATATGCAGTTCGATTAAACTGAGTGCACTTCCCCATAGAGACCCACAAGCATGTGAAAGCAAACTAGTTGTCAATGTAGCATTTTCACAAATTACTCTGGGCAGTCGGGTCTCCTTCACTACACTGACACGCCACAAAGCCGACACCCAAAACACCAAGACCAAAAGACTGACGACGCAGATGTTCAACAAGGTGAAATTTCGACAGCCGAAACACCGACATGGGCAACGTGTGAGCGCAACTCGGTAAGTGTGCGATAGTGAGGGATTTAGGGTTAGGGAGCGGACAAGTAAGTGTGCGATAGTGAGGGATTTAGGGTTAGGGTGCGGGAAAGGTGAGTGTGCGGTAGTGTCGGACTTAGGGTTAGGGTGCGTGTAAGGTAAGTGTGTGATAGTGACGGACTGTAGTTTTAGGGGCGGGTTAAGTGAGTTAGGGGTAGGGTGCGGGTAGGGTGTGTGTGCGATAGTGACAGACTTTATGTTTAAGGGTGGGTTAAGTGAGTTAGGGTTAGGGTGCAGGTAGGGTATGTGTGCGATAGTGACGGACTTTATGTTTAAGGGTGGGTTAAGTGAGTTAGGGTTAGGGTACAGGTAGGGTAAGTGTGCGATAGTGACGGACTTTAGGTTTAGGGGTGGGTTAAGTGAGTCAGGGTTAGGGTGCGGGTAGGGTAAGTATGCGGTAGTGTCAGACCTTAGGATTAGGGTTTGGGTTAAGGTTAGTGCATATATAGTTGTGTGTAATGTGTAGTTTACGTTTTCTGTGTCGGTGTTTTGGGTGTCGGTGTTATGGTGTTCGGTTTTGTGAGTTGTCGGTATTGTGTGTTTTCGGTCTTTTGGTCTTGGTGTTTTGGGTGTCGGCTTTGTGGCATGTCGGTGTAGTGAAGGGGACCCGGGCAGTCATATGTAGGCATGATAAAGCAGAAAACTTCATATTATAGAGTATGGTGCTAGCACATTATACAGTAGGGGGTGGCATATTATATAGAAGGGGAAGGAGTACACTATACCATAGAGAGGGGGCACATTATGCAGTAAGAAAGTGGTATGCTATATTGTAGGGAACACAACATGACTGTCATATGGCACCCTGGACAATCCCACCAGACTGTCACCCCTTAAAGTTGAAGACCATTTGACCTCTGTACGAAGAGCCGCAGATTGCAGCTACCAGTGGGGTGCAGGTATAACACCAATCGCTGCAAGTGATATTGAAACTTCTTAAATAAATTCAGTTAGTAACATACTCTTCTTGTCACGGCTGCTGACATGCTAAGCCACTAAATGCATTGACGTATGAAGCTGTGATATCCCCAGTATTGCTGCACTGCCATCCTCTAGGCAATTGCCCATCATGCCCCCTAACAGGTTATGTCCAGGGCAGACACCCCCTTTATCCCACTCTAATTTACACTCTGGTAGGGAGGGTGCAAGTATACTGTAGAATGGTGATATATCGTACAGTAGGGAGGAACGAGGGTGGGAGTATATTTTGCAATAAGGAGGAATCACATTATACATTAAGGAGGGTGGCAAATTATACACTAGGCAGGGTGCTTTGTTAGAAATAGAAAGGAGGTACATATGCAAGAGGGATAGTTTAGAGTATATAGTATGAAAAGATACATTATATAGTAGGGACAGTAGTACATTGTACAGTATCCACCCATCCATCCATCCATCCTCAACCCCATTTTTCCATTTTGCACAAGGGGTCAAGGTGTCACTTCTACAGTGACACTCATCTCGAGCCAACGTTTACACCAGCAGGTGGATTGATACTGATAAACTGTAGAGTAGGGTGAAGATGCATTCTACAGTAGGGACAGTGGTACATTATACAGCATGATGGTAAATTGTAGGGTAGGGTGGATATGCATTCTACAGTAGGGACAGTGGTACATTATACAGTATGATATTGGTAAATTATAGAGTAGGGTGGAGATGCATTCTACAGTAGGGACAGTGGTACATTATACAGTATGATGGTAAATTGTAGAGTAGCGTGGAGATGCATTCTACAGTAGGGACAGTGGTACATTATATAGTATGATGTTGGTAAATTGTAGATTAGGGTGGAGATGCATTTTACAGTAGAGAGAGTGGAACATTATACAGTATGATGGTAAATTGTAGAATAGGGTGGAGATTCATACTACAGTAGGGACAGTGGTACATAATACAGTATGATGATAAATTATACAGTAGGGTGGAGCTGCATTCTACAGTAGGGACAGTGGTACATTATACAGTATGATGGTAATTTGTACAGTAGGGTGGAGATGCATTCTACAGTAGGGACACTGGTACATTATACAGTATGATGGTAAATTGTAGAGTAGGGTGGAGATGCATTCTACAGTAGGGAGAGTGGTACATTATACAGTATGATGTTGGTAAATTGTAGAGTAGGGTCAAGATGCATTCTACAGTAGGGACAGTGGTACATTATACAGTATGATGTTGGCAGATTGTAGAGTAGCGTGGAGATGCATTCTACAGTAGGGAGAATGGTACATTATACATTATGATGTTGGTAAATTGTAGAGTAGGGTCGAGATGCATTCTACAGTAGGGACAGTGGTACATTATACAGTATGATGTTGGTAAATTGTAGAGTAGGGTGGAGGTGCATTCTATAGTAGGGATGGTGGTACATTATAAAGTAAGATATTGGTAAATTGTAGAGTAGTGTGGAGATGCATTCTACAGTTAGGACAGTGGTACATTAGACAGTATGATGGTAAATTGTAGAGTAGGGTGCAGATGCATTCTACAGTAGAGATGGTGGTACATTATAGAGTATGATGTTGGTAAATTGTACAGTAGGGTCAAGATGCATTTTACAATAGGGACAGTGGTACATTATACAGTATGATGTTGGTAAATTGTAGAGTAGTGTCGAGATGTATTCTATAGTAGGGATGGTGGTACATTATACAGTATGATGGCAAATTGTAGACTAGGGTGAAGATGCATTCTACAGTAGGGACAGTGGTACATTATACAGTATGATGTTGGTAAATTGTAGAGTAGGGTGGAGATGCATTCTACAGCAGGGACAGTGGTACATTATACAGTATGATGTTGGTAAATTATAGAGAAAGGTGAAGATGCATTTTACAGTAGGGCCAGTGGTACATTATACAGTATGATGTTGGTAAATTGTAGAGTAGCGTGGAGATACATTCTACAGCAAGGACAGTGGTACATTATACAGTTTGATATTGGTACATTTTAGTGTAGGGTGGAGTTGCATTTTACATTAGGGACCGTGGTACATTATACAGTATGATGTTGGTAAATTGTAGAGTAGGATGGAGATGCATTCTAAAGTAGGGACAGTGGTACATTATACAGTATGATGTTGATAAATTATAGAGAAGGGTGAAGATGCATTTTACAGTAGGGCCAGTGGTACATTATACAGTATGATGTTGGTAAATTGTAGAGTAGGGTGGAGATGCATTCTACAGTAGGGACAGTGGTACGTTATACAGTATGATGTTGGCAGATTGTAGAGTAGGGTGGAGATGCATTCTACAGTAGGGAGAATGGTACATTATACATTATGATGTTGGTAAATTGTAGAGTAGGGTCGAGATGCATTCTACAGTAGGGACAGTGGTACATTATACAGTATGATATTGGTAAATTGTAGAGTAGGGTGGAGGTGCATTCTATAGTAGGGATGGTGGTACATTATACAGTATGATATTGGTAAATTGTAGAGTAGGGTGGAGATGCATTCTATAGTAAGGACAGTGATACATTAGACAGTATGATGGTAAATTGTAGAGTAGGGTGCAGATGCATTCTACAGTAGGGACGGTGGTACATTATAGAGTATGATGTTGGTAAATTGTACAGTAGGGTCGAGATGCATTTTATAGTAGGGATGGTGGTACATTATACAGTATGATGTTGGCAGATTGTAGAGTAGGGTGGAGATGCATTTTACAGTAGGGAGAGTGGTACATTATACAGTATGATGTTGGTAAATTGTAGAGTAGGGTGGAGATGCATTCTACAGTAGGGACAGTGGTACATTATACAGTATGATGTTGGCAGATTGTAGAGTATGGTGGAGATGCATTCTACAGTAGGGAGAATGGTACATTATACATTATGATGTTGGTAAATTGTAGAGTAGGGTCGAGATGCATTCTACAGTAGGGACAGTGGTACATTATACAGTATGATGTTGGTAAATTGTAGAGTAGGGTGGAGGTGCATTCTATAGTAGGGATGATGGTACATTATACAGTATGATATTGGTAAATTGTAGAGTAGGGTGGAGATGCATTCTATAGTAAGGACAGTGGTACATTAGACAGTATGATGGTAAATTGTAGAGTAGGGTGCAGATGCATTCTACAGTAGGGACGGTGGTACATTATAGAGTATGATGTTGGTAAATTGTACAGTAGGGTCGAGATGCATTTTATAGTAGGGATGGTGGTACATTATACAGTATGATGGCAAATTGTAGACTAGGGTAAAGATGCATTCTACAGTAGGGACAGTGGTACATTATACAGTATGATAGTAAATTGTAGAATAGGGTGGAGATGCATTCTACAGTAGGGATACTGGTACATTATACAATATTATGTTGGTAAATTATAGAATAGGGTGGAGATGCATCCTACATTAGGGACGGTGGTACATTATACAGTATGATGTTGGTAAATTATAGAGAAAGGTGAAGATGCATTTTACAGTAGGGCCAGTGGTACATTATACAGTATGATGTTGGTAAATTGTAGAGTAGGGTGGAGATGCATTCTACAGTAAGAACAGTGGTTCATTATACAGTTTGATATTGGAACATTTTAGAGTAGGTTGGAGATGCATTTTACAGTATGGACGGTGGTACATTATACAGTATGATGTTGGTAGGGATGGTGGTACATTATACAGTATGATGTTGGTAAATTATAGAGAAGTGTGAAGATGCATTTTACAGTAGGGCCAGTGGTACATTATACAGTATGATGTTGGTAAATTGTAGAGTAGGGTGGAGATGCATTCTACAGTAGGGACAGTGGTACATTATACAGTTTGATATTGGTACATTTCAGAGTAGGGTGGAGATGCATGTTACAGTAGGGACAGTGGTACATTATACAGTATGATGGTAAATTGTAGAGTAGGGTGGAGATGCATTTTACACTAGGGACAGTGGCACATTATACAGTGTGATGCTGGTAAATTGAGAGTTGGGTGGAGATACATTTTGCAGTAGGGACGGTGGTACATTATACAGTATGATGTTGGTAAATTGTAGAGTAGGGTGGAGATGTATTCTACAGTAGGGATGGTGGTACATTATACAGTATGATGGTAAAGTGTAGAGTAGGGTGGAGATAAATTCTACAGTAGGGACGGTGGTACATTATACAGTATGATGTTTTAAATTGTAGAGTAGGGTGGAGATGCATTCTACGGTAGGGCTGTTGGTACATTATACAGTATGATAGTAAATTGTAGAGTAGAGTGGAGATGCATTCTACAGTACGGACAGAGGTATATTATATAGTATGATGCTGGTAAATTGTAGAGTAGGGCGGAGATGCATTCTACAGTAAAGACGGTGGTAAATTATACAGTATGATGTTGGTAAATTGTAGAGTAGAGGAGAGATACATTATCCAGTAGTGACGGTGGTACATTATACAGTATGATGTTGGTAAGTTGTAGAGTAGGGTGGAGATGCACTTTACAGTATGTACAGTGGTACATTATACAGTATGATGTTGATAAATTGTAGAGTAGGTTTGAGATGCATTCTACAGTAGGGACGGTGTCACATTATACAGTATGATGTTGGTAAATTGTAGAGTAGGGTAGAGATGCATTCTACAGTAGGGACGGTGGTACATTATACAGTATGATGTTGGTAAGTTGTAGAGTAGGGTGGAGATACATTCTACAGTGGGGACGGTGGTACATTATACAGTATTATGTTGGTAAATTGCAGAGTAGGGTGGAGATTCATTCTACAGTAGGGATGGTGCTTCATTTTACAGTATGACTGTAAATTGTAGAGAAGGGTGGAGATTCATTTTTCAGTAGGGACGGTGGTACATTATACAGTATGATGATAAGTTGTGGAGTAGGGTCGAGATGCATTTTACAGTAGGGACAGTGGTACATTATACAGTATAAGGTTGGTAAATTGTAGAGTAGGGTGGAGATGCATTCTACAGTATGGACAGTGGTATATTATAAAGTATGATGTTGGTAAATTGTAGAGTAGGGTGGAGATGTATTCTACAATAGAGACATTAGTACATTATCCAGTATGATGTTGGTAAATTGTAGAGTAGGGTGGAGATGCATACTGTAGTATGGACGGTGGTACATTATACAGTATGATGTTGGTAAACTGTAGAGAAGAGTGGAGATGCATTTTTCAGTAGGAACAGTGGTACATTATACAGTATGATGTTGGTAAATCGTAGAGTAGGGTCGGGATGCATTCTAAAGTAGTGGTACTACTTACAGTAGAGACATGGTACATTATACAGCAGGAGGTGATACTACTTACTGTAGAGACATGGTACATTATACAGTAGGAGCTGGTACTACTTACTGTAGACACATGGTACATTATACACTAGGAGCTGGTACTACTTACAGTAGACATGGTACATTATACAGTAGGTGCTGGTACTACTTACTGTAGAGACATGGTACATTATACAGTAGTTGCTGGTACTACTTACTGTAGACACATGGTACATTATACAGTAGGAGGTGGTACTTCTTAAAGTAGAGACATGATACATTATACAGTAGGACATGGTACTACTTACAGTAGAGACATGGTACATTATACAGTCAGAGTTGGTTCTTCTTACAGTACATTCATTGTACATTATGTAGTTAAGGGTGGAGATGCAGTAGAAGCTGGTACTACTCACAGTAGAGGCATGGTACATTATATAGTAGTGGGTGGTACTTCTTACAGTAGATACATGGTACATTATACAGTAGGAGGTATTACTTCTTGCAGTAGAGACATGGTACATTGTATGGTAGGAGGTAGTACTGCTTACAGTAGAGACATGGTACATTATACAGTAGGAGCTGGTACTACTTACAGTAGAGACATAGTATATTATACAATAGTAGCTGGTACTTATTACAGTAGAGACATGGTACAATATACAGGAGGAGCTAGTACTAATTACAGTAGAGGCATGGTACATTATACAGTAGGAGGTGGTACTTCGTACAGTAGAGACATGGTACATTATACAGTAGGAGCTGGTACTACTTACATTAGAGACATGGTACATTATACAGTAGGAGCTGGTACTTCTTACTGCAGAGACATGGTACATTATACAGTAGGTGCTGGTACTACTTACAGTAGACATGGTACATTATACAGTAGGAGGTGTCATGTTGTACAGAAGGAGGGGGTACATTATGCAGTAGAAGTGGTGCTACTTACAGTAGAGACAGGGTACATTACACAACAGGGCATAGTAAACTATAGAGTAGGAGGTGGTACATTATACACAAGGAGGTAGTACATTATACAGTAGGAGCTGGTACTACTTACAGTAGAAAGATGGTACATTATACAGTAGGAGCTAGTACTACTGACTGTAGAGACATGGTACATTATACAGTAGGAGCTGGTACTACTTACAGTAGAGACATGGTACATTATACAGTAGGAGGTATTACTTCTTACAGTAGAGACATGGTACATTGTATGGTAGGAGGTGGTACTACTTACAGTGGAGACATGTTACATTGTACAGTAGGAGCTGGTACTACTTACAGTAGAGACATAGTACATTATACAATAGTAGCTGGTACTTATTACAGTAGAGACATGGTACAATATACAGGAGGAGCTGGTACTAATTACAGTAGAGGCATGGTACATTATACAGTAGGAGGTGGTACTTCGTACAGTAGAGACATGGTACATTATACAGTAGGAGCTGGTACTACTTACATTAGAGACATGGTACATTATACAGTAGGAGCTGGTACTTCTTACTGTAGAGACATGGTACATTATACAGTAGGTGCTGGTACTACTTACAGTAGACATGGTACATTATACAGTAGGAGGTGGCATGTTGTACAGTAGGAGGGGGTACATTATGCAGTAGAAGTGGTGCTACTTACAGTAGAGACAGGGTACATTACACAACAGGGCATAGTAAACTATAGAGTAGGAGGTGGTACATTATACACAAGGAGGTAGTACATTATACAGTAGGAGCTGGTACTACTTACAGTAGAAAGATGGTACATTATACAGTAGGAGCTAGTACTACTGACTGTAGAGACATGGTACATTATACAGTAGGAGCTGGTACTACTTACAGTGGAGAGATGGTACATTATACAGTAGGAACTGGTACTACTGACTGTAGAGACATGGTACATTATACAGTAGGAGCTCATAGGTTCATAGGTTCATAGATTAGTACTAAGCTAACTGACCTTGAGAGCCATTTTAAGCCTAGCCAATTATCCCTTGTGAGACTCAAAACCTGCACCTTGTATTTGTAAGGCAAACAACTTAACCATTAGGCCACCCTCCCAACCCAAGTTGGTACTACTTACAGTAGAGACATGGTACATTCTATAGTAGGAGGTGGTATGTTGTTCAGTAGGAGGGGGTACATTATGCAGTAGAAGTGGTGGTTCTAACAGTGCACACATGGTAAATTACACAGCAGGACATAGTGCATTATAGAGTATGAGGTGGTACATTATACACTAGGAGGTAGTACATTATACAGTAGGAGATGGTACTACTTACAGTAGAGACATGATACATTATACAGTAGGAGCTGGTGCTACTTACAATAGAGACGTGGTACATTATACAGTAGGACGTGGTATGTTGTACAGTAGGAGGAGGTACATTATTCAGTAGAAGTGGTGCTTCTTACAGGGCAGACATGGTACATTATACAGTAGGAGGTGGTATGTTGTACAGTAGGAGGGGTACATTATGCAGTAGAAGTGTTGCTTCTTACAGTAGAGGCATGGTACATTATACAGTAAAAGGTGGTATGTTGTACAGTAGGAGGGGGTACATTATGGAGTAGAATTGGTGCTTCTTACAGTAGATAATTGGTACATTATACAGCAGATCATAGTACATTAAAGAGTAAAATGTGGGACATTATATACTAGGAGGTAGTACATTATACAATAGGAGCTGGCACTACTTACAGTAGAGACATGGTACATTATACAGTAGGTGTTGGTACTACTTACAGTAGACGTGGTACATTATACAGTAGGAGGTTGTACTTCTTACAGTAGATACATGGTACATTATAATGTAGGATGTGTTACAGTACAGACATGGTACATTATACAGTAGGAAGTGGTACTACTTACAGTAGAGACATGGTACATTATACAGTAGGAGATGGTACTTCTTAAAGTAGAGACATGGTACATTATACAGTAGGACGTGGTACTACTTACAGTAGAGACATGGTACATTATATAGTCAGAGGTGGTTTTTCTTACAGTACAGACATTGTACATTATGTAGTTAATGGTGGTACTTCTTACAGTAGAGGCATGGTACATTATACAGTACGAGCTGGTACTACTTACAGTAGAGACATGGTAGATTATATAGTAGGAGCTGGTACTCCTTACAGTAGATACATAGTACATTATACAGTAGGAGCTGGTAGTACTTAAAATAGGGACATGGTACATTATACAGTAGAGGGTGGTACTTCTTACAGTAGATACATGGTGCATTATACAGTAGGAGGAATTACTTCTTACAGTAGAGACATGGTACATTATATTGGAGGAGGTGTAACTACTTACAGTAGAGACATGATACATTATACAATAGGAGCTGGTACTACTTACAGTAGAGGCATGGCACATTATACAGTAGGAGCTGGTACTACTAACAGTAGAGACATGGTATATTATAGAGTAGGAGCTGGTACTACTTACAGTAGAGACATAGTACATTATACAGTAGTAGCTGGTACTACTTACAGTAGAGACATGGTACATTATACAGTAGGTGCTGGTACTACTTACAGTAGACATGGTACATTATACAGTAGGAGGTGGCATGTTGTACAGTAGGAGGGGGTACATTATGCAGTAGAAGTGGTGCTTCTTACAGTAGAGACATGGTACATTACACAACAGAACATAGTAAACTATAGAGTAGGAGGTGTTACATTATTCACAAGGAGGTAGTACATTATACAGTAGGAGCTGGTCCTACTGACTGTAGAGACATGGTACATTATACAGTATGAGCTAATAGGTTCATAGGTTCATAGATTAGTACTAAGCTAACTGCCCTTGCGAGCCATTTTAAGCCTAGCCAATTATCCCTTGTGAGACTCAAACTCTGCACCTTGTGTTTGTAAGACAAACAACTTAACCATTAGGCCACCCACCCAACCCAAGTTGGTACTAATTACAGTAGAGACATGGTACATTCTACAGTAGGAGGTGGTAGTACATACTGTAGAGTCATGGTACATTATACAGTAGGAGCTGGTACTACTTACTGTAGAGACATGGTACATTATACACAAGGAGCTGGTACTTCTTACTGTAGAGACATGGTACATTATACAGTAGGAGCTGGTACTACTTACATTAGAGACATGGTACATTATACAGCAGGAGGTAGTACTACTTACTGTAGAGACATGGTACATTACACAGTAAGAACTGGTACTACTTACAGTAGACATGGTACATTATACTGTAGGAGGTGGTATGTTGTAAAGCAGGAGGGGGTACATTATGTAGGAAAAGTGGTGGTTCTAACAGTGCAGACATGGTACATTACACAGCGGGACATAGCACATTAAAGAGTATGAGGTAGTACATTATACACTAGGAGGTAGTACATTATACAGTTGGAGCTGCTACTACTTACAGTTGAGACATGGTACATTATGCAGTAGGAGCTGGTACTACTTACAGTAGAGACATGGCACATTATACAGTAGGAGCTTGTACTAATTACTGTAGAGACATGGTCCATTATACAGTAGGAGCTGGTACTAGGTACAGTAGAAACAAAGGTAATTTATACAGTAGAAGCTGGTACTACTTTAGACACATGGTACATTATACACTAGGAGCTGGTTTTACTTACAGTAGATATTGTACATTATGCAGTAGGAAGTGGTATGTTGTTCAGTAGGAGGGGGTACATTATGCAATAGAAGTGGTGGTTCTAACAGTGCACACATGATAAATTACACAGCAGGACATAGTACATTATAAAGTATGAGGTGGTACATTATACACTTGGAGGTAGTACATTATACAGTAGGAGCTGGTACTACAGTTGAGTCATGGTACATTATACAGTAGGAGCTTGTACTACTTACCGTAGAGACATGGTACATTATACAGCAGGAGGTAGTACTACTTACCATAGAGACATGGTACATTATACAGTAGGAGCTGGTAGTACTTACAGTAGAAACAAGGTACATTATACAGTAGGAGCTTGTACTACTTACAATAGAGACATGGTACATTATATAGCAGGAGCTGGTACTACTTACAGTAGACATGGTAAATTATACAGTAGGAGCTAGTACTTTTTACAGTGGAGACATGGTACATTAAACAGTAAGAGCTGGTAATACTTACAGTAGACATGGTGCATTATACAGTATTAGCTGGTACTTCTTACAGTAGAGACATGGTACATTAAACAGTAGGCGGTGGTACTTCTTACAGTACAGACGTGCATTATGTAGTTTAAGGTGGTACTTCTTACAGTACAGACATTGTACATTACACAGTTGGACGTAGTACATTATAGAGTAAGAGGTGGTACATTATACACTAGGAGGTTGTACATTGTACAGTAGGAGCTGGTATTACTTACAGTAGAGACATGGTACATTATATAGTAGGAGCTGGTACTTCTTACAGTAGAGACATGGTACATTATACAGAAGAAGCTGGTAGTACTTACAGTAGAGAAATGGTACATTATACAGTAGGAGCTAGTACTACGTACAGTAGAGACATGGTACATTATACACTAGGAACTGGTCCTACTTACAGTAGAAATTGTACATTATACAGTAGGAGGTGGTATGTTGTACAGTAAGAGGGGGTACATTATGCAGTAGAAGTGGTGGTTCTAACAGTGCACACGTGGTAAATTACACAGCAGGACATAGTACATTATAGACTATGAGGTGGTACATTATACACTTGGAGGTAGTACATTATACAGTAGGAACTGGTACTACAGTTGAGTCATGGTACATTATACAGTAGGAGCTGGTACTACTTACAGTAGAGACATGGTACATTATACAGTTGGAGCTGGTAGTACTTACAGTAGAAACAAGGAACATTATACAGTACGAGCTTGCACTACTTACAGTAGAGACATGGTACATTATATAGTAGGACTTGGTACTACTTACAGTAGAGACATGGTGCATTATACTGTAGGAGCTGGTACTACTTAAAGTAGACATGGTACATTATACAGTAGGAGCTGGTACTTCTTACAGTAGAGACAAGGTACGTTAAACAGTAGGAGCTGGTAATACATCCAGTAGACATGGTACATTATATAGTAAGAGCTGATACTACTTTCTGTAGACATATAGTACGTTATACACTAGAAGTTGGTACTACTTACAGTAGACATGGTACATTATACAGTAGGAGCTGGTACTACTTACTGTAGACATATAGTACATTATACACTAGAAGTTGGTACTACTTACAGTAGACATGGTACATTATACAGTAGGAAGTGGTATGTTGTTCAGTAGGAGGGGGTACATTATGCAGTAGAAGTGGTGGGTCTAACAGTGCAGACATGGTACATTACACAGCAGAACATAGCACATTATAGAGTATGAGGTATTATACACTAGGAGGTAGTACATTGTACAGTTGGAGCTGGTACTACTTACAGTAGAGACATGGTACATTATGCAGTAAGAGCTGGTACTACTTACAGTAGAGACATGGTACATTATACAGTAGGAGCTGGTACTACTTACAGTAGAGACATGGTACATTATACAGTATGAGCTTGTACTAATTACTGTAGAAACATGGTCCATTATACAGTAGAAGCTGGTAGTACTTACAGTAGAAACAAGGTAATTTATACAGTAGGAGCTGGTACTACTTACTGTAAAGACATGGTACATTATACAGTAGGAGCTTGTAGTACTTACTGTAGAGACATGGTACATTATACACTAGGAACTGGTCCTACTTACAGTAGAAATTGTACATTATACAGTAGGAGGTGGTATGTTGTACAGTAAGAGGGGGTACATTATGCAGTAGAAGTGGTGGTTCTAACAGTGCACACGTGGTAAATTACACAGCAGGACATAGTACATTATAGACTATGAGGTGGTACATTATACACTTGGAGGTAGTACATTATACAGTAGGAACTGGTACTACAGTTGAGTCATGGTACATTATACAGTAGGAGCTGGTACTACTTACAGTAGAGACATGGTACATTATACAGTTGGAGCTGGTAGTACTTACAGTAGAAACAAGGAACATTATACAGTACGAGCTTGCACTACTTACAGTAGAGACATGGTACATTATATAGTAGGACTTGGTACTACTTACAGTAGAGACATGGTGCATTATACTGTAGGAGCTGGTACTACTTAAAGTAGACATGGTACATTATACAGTAGGAGCTGGTACTTCTTACAGTAGAGACAAGGTACGTTAAACAGTAGGAGCTGGTAATACATCCAGTAGACATGGTACATTATATAGTAAGAGCTGATACTACTTTCTGTAGACATATAGTACGTTATACACTAGAAGTTGGTACTACTTACAGTAGACATGGTACATTATACAGTAGGAGCTGGTACTACTTACTGTAGACATATAGTACATTATACACTAGAAGTTGGTACTACTTACAGTAGACATGGTACATTATACAGTAGGAAGTGGTATGTTGTTCAGTAGGAGGGGGTACATTATGCAGTAGAAGTGGTGGGTCTAACAGTGCAGACATGGTACATTACACAGCAGAACATAGCACATTATAGAGTATGAGGTATTATACACTAGGAGGTAGTACATTGTACAGTTGGAGCTGGTACTACTTACAGTAGAGACATGGTACATTATGCAGTAAGAGCTGGTACTACTTACAGTAGAGACATGGTACATTATACAGTAGGAGCTGGTACTACTTACAGTAGAGACATGGTACATTATACAGTATGAGCTTGTACTAATTACTGCAGAAACATGGTCCATTATACAGTAGAAGCTGGTAGTACTTACAGTAGAAACAAGGTAATTTATACAGTAGGAGCTGGTACTACTTACTGTAAAGACATGGTACATTATACAGTAGGAGCTTGTAGTACTTACTGTAGAGACATGGTACATTATACAGTAGGAGCTGGTAGCACTTACAGTAGAAACAAGGTCCATTATACAGTAGGAGCTGGTACTACTTACAGTAGAGACATGGTACATTATATAGTAGGAGCTGGTACTTCCTACAGTAGAGACATGATACATTATACCATAGGAGATGGTACTTCTTACAGTAGAGACACAGTACATTATACAGTAGGAGCTTGTACCACTTATTGTGGAGACATGGTAGATTATACAGTAGGAGCTGGTAGTACTTACAGTAGAAACAAGGTACATTATACAGTAGGAGCTTGTACTGCTTACAATAGAGACATGGTACATTATATAGTAGGAGCTGGTACTACTTACAGTAGAGACGTGGTACATTATACAGTAGTAGCTGGCACTACTTACAGTAGACATGGTAAATTATACAGTAGGAGCTGGTACTTCTTACAGTAGAGACATGGTACATTAAACAGTAAGAGCTGGTAATACTTACAGTAGACATGGTAAATTATACAGTATGAGCTGGTACTTCTTACAGTAGAGACATGGTACATTTTACCATAGGAGGTGGTACTTCTTACAGTAGAGACAGTACATTTCACATTAGGAGGTGGTACTACGTACTGTACAGACATGGTACATTATACAGTAGAAGGTGGCACTTCTTACAGTAGAGACATGGTACATTATACAGTAGGCGGTGGTACTTCTTACAGTACAGACATTGTACATTATGTAGTTGAAGGTGGTACTTCTTACAGTACAGACATTGTACATTACACAGTTGGACGTATTACATTATAGCGTAAGAGGTGGTATATTATACACCAGGAGGTAGTACACTATAGAGTAGGAGCTGGTACTTCTTACATTAGAGACATGGTACATTATACAGTAGGAGCTGGTACTATTTACAGTAGAGACATAGTACATTATATAGTAGGAACTGCTACTTCTTACAGTAGAGACATGCTACATTATACCATAGGAGGTGGTACTTCTTACAGTAGAGACATGGTACATTATACAGTATGAGCTGGTACTTCTTACAGTAGAGACATGGTACATTTTACCATAGGAGGTGGTACTTCTTACAGTAGAGACAGTACATTACACATTAGGAGGTGGTACTACGTACTGTACAGACATGGTACATTATACAGTAGGAGGTGGCACTTCTTACAGTAGAGACATGGTACATTATACAGTAGGCGGTGGTACTTCTTACAGTACAGACATTGTACATTATGTAGTTGAAGGTGGTACTTCTTACAGTACAGACATTGTACATTACACAGTTGGACGTATTACATTATAGCGTAAGAGGTGGTATATTATACACCAGGAGGTAGTACACTATAGAGTAGGAGCTGGTACTTCTTACATTAGAGACATGGTACATTATACAGTAGGAGCTGGTACTATTTACAGTAGAGACATAGTACATTATATAGTAGGAACTGCTACTTCTTACAGTAGAGACATGCTACATTATACCATAGGAGGTGGTACTTCTTACAGTAGAGACATGATACATTATACAGTAGGAGGTGGTGCTACTTACAGTACAGACATGGTACATTATACAGTAGGAGGCAATATATTATACATTAGGAAGTGGTACATTATACAGAAAGAGATGGTACTTCATACAGTGTTAATGTACATTATACAGTAGGAGGTGGTATGTTATACAGTAACAGGTGGTACATTATACAGTTGTTGTGTCCTTCGGCTTTTCCCGGCTAGGGGTCTCCACAGTGGAACTCCCATCCGCTAAGGATTGGTAGTTGTTTTTTATGTGCCGAGTTACCAGCCCTGATGCACAACCTTCAATGAAGGTACACCCATTCATGCAGAAGACGCTGTAGCTGAGAATTGAACCAGCCAGCGTCTTACTGTGAGGTGACAACGCTACCACAGCACCACCACCGCAGTGGTACATTATATAGTAAAAGGTGGTATTTTGTACAGTAGGGACATGGTACATTATACAGTATGAGGTAGTATGTTGTACAGTAGGAGGTGGCATATTATGCAGTAGAAGGTGGTACTTTTTACAGTACAGACATTGCACATTATACAGTGGGAGGTAGTACCTTATAGAGTAAGATATGGTACATTATACAGTACGAGGTGGTATGTTATACAGTAACAGGTGGTACATTTTACAGTAAAAGGTGGTGCTTCTTACAGTAGAGACATGGTACATTATACAGTTGGAGGTGGCACATTATACAGTAGGAGGTGGTACGTTATACAGAAGTAGGTGGTAATTCTTACAGTGCACGCATGGTACATTATACAGTACGAGGTGTTACGTCATACAGTAGAAGGTGATACATTGTGCAGTAGAAGGAGAAATTATTTACAGTAGAGACATGGTATGTTCTTAACTAGGAGGTTACTCTTTGTACAGAAAGAGGTGGTACTTCTTGCAGTGCAGACATGGTACATTATACAGTACGAGGTAGTATGTTGTACAGTAGAGGTGGTACATTATGCAGTAGAAGGTGGTACTTCTTACAGTACATACATTGCACATTACACAGTGGGAGGTAGCACATTATGGAGTAAGAGGTGGTGCATTATACACTAATAGGTAGTACATTATACAGTAGGAGCTGGTACTACTTACAGTAGAGACATGGTACATTTTACAGTAGGAGCTGGTACTACTTACAGTAGAGACATGGTACATTATACAGTAGGAGGCTGTACTACTTACAGTAGAGACATGGTACATTATATAATAGGAGCTGGTAATTCTTACAGTAGAGACATGATACATTATACCATAGGAGATGGTACTTCTTACAGTAGAGACACGGTACATTATACAGTAGGAGTTGGTACTACTTACAGTACAGACACGGTACATTATACAGTAGGAGGTGATATATTATTCATTAGGAAGTGGTACATTATACAGAAAGAGATGGTACTTCCTACAGTGCTAATGTACTATATACAGTAGGAGGTGGTATGTTATACAGTAACAGGTGGTACATTATGCAGTGAAAGGTGGTACTTCTTACAGTAGAGACATGGTGCATTATACAGTACGAGGTAGTATGTTGTACAGTAGGAGGTAATACATTATGCAGTAGAAGGTAATACTTCTTACAGTACAGACATTGCACATTATACGGTGGGAGGTAGTACATCATAGAGTAAGAGATGGTACATTATACACTACAAGGTGGTATGTTATACAGTAACAGGTCATACATTATACAGTAAAATGTAGTACTTCTTACATAGAGACATGGTACATTATACAGTAGGAGCTGGTACTACTTACAGTATACATGGTACATTATACAGTATGAGCTGGTACTTCTTTCAGTAGAGACATGGTACATTAAACAGTAGGAGCTGGTAATACATACAGTAGACATGGTACATTATACAGTAGTAGCTGGTACTTCTTACAGTAGGGACATGGTACATTATACAGTAGGAGGTGGTACTTCTTACAGTAGAGACATGGTACATTTTACAGTAGGAGGTGGTACTACTTACTGTAGAGACATGGTACATTATACACTAGGAGCTGCTGCTTCTTACTGTAGAGACATGGTACATTGTACAGTAGGAGCTGGTACTACTTACATTAGAGACATGGTACATTATACAGCAGGAAGTAGTACTACTTACTGTAGAGACATGGTACATTATACAGTAGGAGCTGGTACTACTTACTGTAGACACATGGTACATTATACACTAGGGGCTGGTGCTACTTACAGTAGACATGGTACATTATACAGTAGGAGGTGGTATGTTGTTCAGTAGGAGGGAGTACATTATGCCGTAGAAGTGGTGGTTCTAACAGTGCAGACATGGTACATTACACAGTGGGACATAGCACATTATAGAGTATGAGGTGGTACATTATACACTAGGAGGTAGTACATTATACAGTTGGAGCTGGTACTACCTACAGTAGAGACACAGTACATTATGCAGTAGGAACTGGTACAACTTACAGTAGAGACATGGTACATTATACAGTAGGAGCTTGTTCTACTTACTGTAGAGACATGGTAGATTATACAGTAGGAGCTGGTAGTACTTACAGTAGAAACAAGGTACATTATACAGTAGGAGCTTGTACTGCTTACAGTAGAGACATGGTACATTATATAGTAGGAGCTGGTACTACTTACAGTAGAGACATGGTACATTATACAGTAGGAGCTGGTACTACTTACAGTAGACATGGTAAATTATACAGTAGGAGCTGGTACTTCTTACAGTAGAGACATGGTACATTAAACAGTAAGAGCTGGTAATACTTACAGTAAACATGGTACATTATACAGTATGAGCTGGTACTTCTTACAGTAGAGACATGGTACATTATACCATAGGAGGTGGTACTTCTTACAGTAGAGAAACAGTACATTATACATTAGGAAGTGGTACTACGTACTGTACAGACATGGTACATTATACAGTAGGAGGTGGTACTTCTTACAGTAGAGACATGGTACATTATACAGTAGGCGGTGGTACTTCTTACAGTACAGACATTGTACATTATGTAGTTGAAGGTGGTACTTCTTACAGTACAGACATTGTACATTACACAGTTGGATGTAGTACATTATAGCGTAAGAGGTGGTATATTATACACCAGGAGATAGTACATTATAGAGTAGGAGCTGGTACTTCTTACATTAGAGACATGGTACATTATGCAGTAGGAGCTGGTACTACTTACAGTAGAGACATAGTACATTATATAGTAGGAGCTGCTACTTCTTACAGTAGAGACATGTACATTATACCGTAGGAGGTGGTACTTCTTACAGTAGAGACATGATACATTATACAGTAGGAGGTGGTGCTACTTACAGTACAGACATGGTACATTATACGGTAGGAGGCAATATATTATACATTAGGAAGTGGTACATTATACAGAAAGAGATGGTACTTCCTACAGTGCTAATGTACATTATACAGTAGGAGGTGGTATGTTATACAGTAACAGGTGGTACATTATACAGTTGTTGTGTCCTTTGTTTTTTCCCAGCTAGGGGATGCCACAGCGGAACTCTGGTCCTCTAATGATTGGTAGTTGTTTTTTACGTGCCGAGTTAACAGCCCTGACGCACAACCTTCAACGAAGGTATGCCCATTCACGCATGTCTCCACACAGAAGACGCTCTAGCTGAGAATCGAACCATACAGCTCCTTACTGTGAGGCAACAATGCTACCACAGCACCACCACTGCAGTGGTACATTATACAGTAAAAGGTGATATTTCGTACAGTAGGGACATGGTACATTATACAGTATGAGGTAGTATGTTGTACAGTAGGAGGTGGTATATTATGCAGTGGAAGGTGGTACTTCTTACAGTACAAACATTGCACATTATACAGTGGGAGGTAGTACCTTATAGAGTAAGAGATGGTACATTATACAGTATGAGGTGGTATGTTATACAGTAACAGGTGGTACATTATACAGTTGTTGTGTCCTTCGGCTTTTCCCAGCTAGGGGATGCCACAGCGGAACTCCGGTCCGCTAATGATTGGTAGTTGTTTTTTACATGCCGAGTTACCAGCCCTGACGCACAACCTTCAATGAAGGTATGCCCATTCACACATGTCTCCACAGAGAAGACGCTCTAGCTGAGAATCGCACCAGACAGCTCCTTACTGTGAGGCAACAATGCTACCACAGCACCACCACTGCAGTGGTAAATTATACAGTAAAAGGTGATATTTCGTACTGTAGGGACATGGTACATTATACAGTATGAGGTAGTATGTTGTACAGTAGGAGGTGGTATATTATGCAGTGGAAGGTGGTACTTCTTACAGTACAGACATTGCACATTATACAGTGGGAGGTAGTACCTTATAGAGTAAGAGATGGTGCATTATACAGTACGAGGTGGTATGTTACACAGTAACAGGTGGTACATTATACAGTTGTTGTGTCCTTCGGCTTTTCCTGGCTAGGGGATGCCACAGCGGAACTCCGGTCTGCTAATGATTGGTAGTTGTTTTTTACGTGCCGAGTTACCAGCCCTGATGCACAACCTTCAACGAAGGTATGCCCATTCATGCATGTCTCCACTCAGAAGACGCTCTAGCTGAAAATCGAACCAGACAGCTCCTTACTGTGAGGCAACAATGCTACCACAGCACCACCACTGCAGTGGTACATTATACAGTAAAAGGTGAAATTTCGTACAGTAGGGACATGGTAAATTATACAGTATGAGGTAGTATGTTGTACAGTAGGAGGTGGTATATTATGCAGTGGAAGGTGGTACTTCTTACAGTACAGACATTGCACATTATGCAGTGGGAGGTAGTACCTTATAGAGTAAGATATGGTACATTATACAGTACGAGGTGGTATGTTATACAGTAACAGGTGGTACATTTTACAGTAAAAGGTGGTGCTTCTTACAGTAGAGACATGGTACATTATACAGTTGGAGGTGGCACATTATACAGTAGGAGGTGGTATGTTATACAGAAGTAGGTGGTAATTCTTACAGTGCAGACATGGTACATTATACAGTACAAGGTGTTACATCATACAGTAGAAGGTGACACATTGTGCAGTAGAAGGAGACATTATTTACAGTAGAGACATGGTATGTTCTTAACTAGGAGGTTACTCATTGTACAGAAAGAGGTGGTACTCCTTGCAGTGCAGACATGGTACATTATACAGTATGAGGTAGTATGTTGTACAGTAGAGGTGGTACATTATGCAGTAGAAGGTGGTACTTCTTACAGTACATACATTGCACATTACACAGTGGGAGGTAATACATTATGGAGTAAGAGGTGGTGCATTATACACTAGGAGGTAGTACATTATACAGTAAAAGCTGGTACTACTTACAGTAGAGACATGGTACATTATACAGTAGGAGCTGGTACTACTTACTCTAGAGATATGGTACATTATACAATAGGAGGTGGTATGTTGTATTGTAGGAGGGGGTATATTATGCAGTAGGAACTGGTACTTCTTACATTAGAGTCATGGTAGATTATACAGTAGAAGCTGGTACTACTTACAGTAGAGACATGGCACATTTTACAGTAGGAGCTGGTATTACTT